>NC_071112.1:19122500-19422500 GCF_024256425.1 Clarias gariepinus
GGCAAAGATACGAAGAGCATTAAGACATGTACGTGTGTGTGTGCGTGTGTGTGTTCTCAGCATGCTCTTCAGCACGGCAGGTGGTTGTAACCCAGGGAAAACTGTCAGTCACACGACTAAGCTGTTGTTGCCACGGGGACGGTTATCTAGCCAATAGTGAAAGACCTGAGTCCCAAAAGACAAACAAGCTCTCTCTCTCTCACACACACACACACACACACACACACACAGATTTGCATACAGATTCAAAATCATAATCCGCTGCATTCCCATAAGCGAAAACAAACATACAGTCACACACACACACACACACACACCTCCACCTATGTCCTCACACACACACCCACACGCATGTGGGATCAAAAGGGAAGTGTCACATATTTGCACAGCCAGTCTGAGTGCATTTCCCATGAGTATGTCAGCATTTATTATCCTGAGCGCGTTCTGAATAACACACGTTCACCAGAGAGATAAACACACACACACACACACACACACACACACACACACACACAAAAGCACAAAAGCAATGGCAGAGTCACAGGCACATCTGCGCACTAAACACGTGTGCAAGCAGGAAGCGATCAATGCTAAGACTGTATGAATAAGTGGTGTGTGTGAATACACTCCTCCTACACCAGGATATTAGCTTTAATGCGGCTACAGCATAAGAAGAACATCATCGATGGCATCAGCTGTCAAAGCCGACCTTGAAATCGTGATGCGCCGTGACACACTGTCCTGAGACGTCTCAGGACCGGCTGCCATGACTGTTATTCAGCTTGAAGGTTACATTATATATTGCTTCCTTTTTGTTCTGAATATATTACAAATATAATAACCAGGTTAGATTATTAGATAGTTAACTGATTTTTTTTTTTACTTCAACAAGTAGCTCGGTATAAACTAAAAAATGAACAAAAACAAACAATGCACGAACACAAGGCTGTGACAACTCACAGACACACAACATAATCATCCTCTTAGTGGAGAGAGAGGCGTTTAGAAGTAAAGATGATAACCCCCACCACAACCACAACCTGGCCCCGCACTGACCTCTACCCCCTTCCCTCCTACAAACACACACACATACACACACAATTCTGTTTATTAGAAGGAGATTAAGGGCTCTCATCTCCATCACTTCAGCATTGAACACAATACACCCGGCGCAGTAGGTGGTGTTTGATCAGTGCTAATTAGACTCGAAGTGACAGAGACGTGTCCGAGTGTCCAGAACACAGGAGCATGCTTCGGTTTGATAAAAAAAAAAAATACATCAAGAGCAAAGGATGGGAGCGCAAGTTTATAGCATCTCCGTTCCCTTGCAGTATAGCTCAGGGTAATTCTTAATTATTAATTAAGAAGATATGCTTCAGCTAACGAGCCGATAAAACCCTGCACTCTGTTTTCTGTATATACACCACAGTGACTTTATATAAAGAGACAGAGTCATTACGGTAGGTGATTAGGAGAGAGGGAGTCTCACTGAGCCGTGGACACACACACACACACACACACACACACACACACACACACACACACACAAATTCACTCCCTCTCCCTCTATCTGTCAAACCTGTGTGTGTGTGTGTGTGTGTTACTATCCTTGTAAGGACCCTGCACTGAAAACTGCTATTACACCTAATTAGGGCTGGTTTATTCCTAACACCTAACCCTCAATTCTTTTATATTCTTTATAAATTAACACACACACAGGTTTGTGTTACCACCTTGTGAGGACCTTTCACTGACAATTCCAACCACATCTAAGCAAAGGTATTTACTTTATTCACACACAGGTATGTGTTACTATCCTTGTAAGGATGTTGCATTGATCATTCCTATCACATCTAATTAGAGCCATGTTTATTCCTACACATAACCCCAACCTCAAGGGTTATAATTATTTATTTATTTTTATAAATAACACCCACACACACACACACACACACTCCCTTTCTCTAGCTGTCAAACACACACACACACACACACACACACCCAAACTCACTCTCCCTCTCTCTAGCTGTCAAACACACACACACACACACACACACACACACACTCACACTCACACACACACACACACACACACACATCCTTGTGAGGACATTCCACTGACAATTCCTAGCACATCCTATAAGCTATGTTTATTTCCTAACACACCTACCCCAACAGCAAGAATTATAATTCTTTTAAAATTCTTAGAAAAATTCTACATTTCTAAAATTCCTAAAAAAAAAACTAAAAAGTTTATATATAAAATATCTAATATATATATATACTGTATATATAAACAAAGCCATGTCTCCCAAAGAAGACCTGCCAGATGTCCCCACACTGTCCTAACCCTTTCTCCATGTGGGAACATTTGGTCCTTAGAAAGATATAAACACACATACACACACACACACACACACCATACACATAGACACGTTTTCCCTCACTATGATAGTAACACGCCCAAGTCCCGGCTCATACAGCTCGGCTGTGTTTGTTGACTCTACACCAGACTCCAACACAGCTGAAGTTTGAAACACACACACACACACACACACACACACAGAGACAGACACACAGAAGAAATAGTGTAAACTTTTCTTAGGCAGTCCAGGAGCCGCTGCTTCACATACAGACCGTGAGGGCGCACAGTGAGCCTGTGTGTGTGTGTGTGAGTGTGTGTGTGTGTGTGTTTAGAGATGTGACTCACTGCTAGACCGGGGCTGTCAGTGTGGCGGTTGGTGACGGCGCGGATCAGTCCGGCTCTCCAGCCCCAGCGCGCCACGCCGCCCAGCTCGCGCTCCTCTCCGCCGCTCGCGCACAGGAAGCGCCTCCCCACGAGCTCCATGTCCGCGCCGAGACAGAGGGAAATAAAAGTGTCCCACACACTCACACAAGCGCCGTGTCCGAGGGGGGAACTAACTTCCAGGAAGCGTTAGGACTAACGTATAATCATATTTCCAAACAAACAGAAAACAGCCCAAATGAAGGAGATAACGGTGTTGGGATTGTCACTGTACCGGGCGGCCGGTTTAAAGTCCCAGCTCACGCGCTCCGGCTACAGTGCGGTGTGTGTGCGCCGTGAAACTGATTTACACTGAGTGTAGTAACAGTCATTATGTCTCTCTCTCTCTCTTACTCACTCACTCACTCTCTCTCTCTCTCTCTCTCTCACACACGCTCAGTTTCTCTCTTACTCACTGACTGACACACACACACACACACATTTGTAGTGTTCATCCGCCGTCTCTAAATCGCGGTGTAAAACACACGGCACTAGCAGACCTCACACGTTCAAGTGTGTGTCCCTGCGCCAGACAGAGTTCACTCGCTCTTCTGAGTCCATCTCTACATACAGGGAGGTGATCTAGTCCCTCCTGTACTGTGCATGACAATTCGAGAACAATCCACTGTGTGTGAATAATTTACAAGCTGATTCGGATCACGACACACGAACCAGTAAAGCTTTAAGACGTGTTTAATAAACGATCCAGGGACTAGATAAAGCTCGGATTAAAATCCCACAGTTAACCCTTTACTGCCCGAGATGATTAGGACTGCATTAGGCTTATTACTTTTTATATTTAAAGAAATGTTATATGACGTTTTGTGAGTATATACTTACTTTCGACATTTTGACATTGAAAAGTAGACTACTATAGTTGTCTTTTTAATTTTTTTTTTATTTTGGACCAACCACGTTCCATCCGGGTCAGGTTGCTAGCTTGACGCCCGGTTGTCATTTAAACACTACAGGCAACTTGGGAATGCCATTTAGCCCAAACTACATGCCATTGTTGCCTCACATTTCCAGGGTTTGGGATTGATTTGCACTAAGCAAACTTTATGCACACAGACCCTGAAGTGCAAATCAATCCCAAACCCTGGAAATGTGAGGCAACAAAGCTAACCACTAAGTCATCATGCCACCCGTAGAATTATTTATTTATTTTTTAGAATTTTGACCCATCCATGTGCCATCGGGCATCGGGCCACACATACTTCCCATCTTAGAGATATCGTTTCTGTGGCATTTACTTAAGGGGTTGGGTTGCCAGCTCGACACCTGATTGTCATTCACACACTATGGCCAAATTAGTTAGTCTAACCTGCCTGTCTTTGGACAGTGGAAGGTAATCGGAGTACCCAGACGAAAGTATGGGAAGAACATGCAAACTTCATACACACTGTCCCAAAGGCAGGAACCAAAAACTGAACCTTGACACTGGAAGTGCAAGGCGACAGTACTAACCACTATGTCACTGATGAATAGATGAAATTTTTTTTATAGATAAAATTTTCTTGGTATTTTGGTTCATCCAGGTTCCATCTGGCACATCAAGTATGTGGACACTCCTCACCGTGGAGATATATCCACTGTTTCTGTGGCAGTTACTTAAAGATATGGGGTTGCCAGCTTGATGCCATAGATTTAATAGCCTAGATTATTTGGCTTTAGACTGATCCTGTATAGGTGTGACACAATTGGTATTGAAACCCTCCAGAACACCATGACACCATGAAGTAAACTGCATTGACTTATTTCATAATCTGGTCTAGTCACCACTCTTTGTCAATTAGAAAGGACAAGAATGACAAGATATGACATGAGTCATGGAATGATTTGCTATAAGACTTATATAATTAGTATGGCTTACTAATATGATTGTTGCTGCTATTTGAAATAATTATAAGCCAAATTATAAGAACTTTACCCCTTAGGTCTAGGCTTATATGGTCTTTTTACCCCTCCAACGGTTACTGTTTATTGTTACTATGTTTTAGCATAGTGTCAAGACTTGTGAAGAAAAATAATCCCCTGCTCTCTCTCACACACACACACACACACACTCATTTCCATAAAACCAGTCTCGTCAAAAGCAGACTGCCTGATTTGTACTCAGAGTTACACACTACCACCTGCTACCACAGGCCAACTTGCGCCTTGACAACTCATGTGAGTAAATATATCCCCCTTGACTGTGTCTATTTTAGATATCTTACACACTAGCACTGAATTTGCTTCTTCTACAGTTACAACACATCAGCTTCCATCAGCAGCACTGTCACAGTTTCAAGAGTGTTAATTAATGCACTCCTGTATCATACTGTATAACTAATCCCCTATCTCTAAACCCGACTGAGCGACTGTATTTACATATAATCTTCATTTCCGAACGCACTATCTCACGCACACGTCATCTGCTGATGTAATTATCAAGGGTACGTTATCAAGGGTTTACTTGTATTTCAGTTGATCGCCGCTAGATGTCGCACATCCTGGATTTCGTCATTTCTAAAACGACTCTTGCATGATTAATAAACATACCGTAGTTATTTTGCCCTCTAGTGGTGATCGCCATCAGTTGACAGCACTTTTAAAAAAGAGCTATGGATATAGACTGCTCGAACTTGGCCCGAGGTTATCAAACATTTTACAGCCAGCCTCAGCATCACTGATCTTATCTATAAATATACTGTATTTGGGCGGGACAATAAAGTGGTTGATATATCTTCCTCATTTATTTCTTTTGTGTTATGTTCCTGGATATCATTAAAATGATGAAATATCATCCAAATACCTAAAATGATAAAATGTCAGCCTGAATGTATACAAAGACATGTTTGTATATTTATGACTGGTTTATTTTAAAAATAATAATAAATAATATATAATTAGCAAAAATTATAGTCACCCAATCATTTATTCCTTTTTTATGCTCCATTAATCCTCTCCATCTAGAAACCTCTGTAGTCCAACTAGGGACCATGGAGGCCAGTGGTGATTATAATTGTATTAATTTTATGATCTTAGTAGGACCTCCGGGCAACATTCAAACACTACAGGCAATTTGGTGGCATTGTGCCACCTATAGTCTTCCAATACTACACAGAATGTATTACTGCAACAGTTTTTACAAAGTCCCACAAGGTGAGAGTTATTTATTTATTTATTTATTCATTTATTATATAATGTGCACACCAGTTATCTTATGCTTACGAGTTATTCAAACTGTGGGAACAAGTTGTTATCTTGTGCGCACAAATAACTATGTTGTGTGCACACAGCTGGCATTCTTACTACAAAACAAATGAACTGATCAGATAAAGCAACAAAGGTCTTCGTGTTCCAAATATACTTGCAAATATGTAAATTATATACTTGTATAAATTTTAATTGTGTCAAAATAAATGCAAATAATCCAACTGCTTTCATGCAAATGGCATTCATGTCAACTTAAAGTGTGCAGATAGATAACTTTTACTTTATTAATTTTTTGCTAAGAATATTAAGATACAAACAAAAGAACACAATCCAAAAAAAATAGCCAGGAAGGAACAAAAGGAGCAGTAGATAATAAAAAAAAAGATAAAAAAAAAAAAAAAACAGGGGGGGGGGGGGACACTTTAAAATTAAATGTAAAATTCTAATAGCTTTGGAAATTTTTGAGAACTTATTACTTTCTAATGATCTCATAATTTCATTTTTGAATACAAGATAGAGGGGTGTACTGTACTATGATTAAATTTACATTTATTAATATATATATTTTAAATTATAAAGATTAAAAATTATCCTCCTACTTCTTGTAGTAAAAAAATGCAGATAGATTGCTTAATATAACTTGTGCGCAAAATCACACTCTTTTGGGGCTTTATGCGTTCCGTAGGTTTCTGATTTTCAAAAAAAAAAAAAAAAGGAGGAAAACTACAATTCATGACGTAGGTGTGAGTTTGTGGGCGTGGCCTCGATGAGGATCACCTCCACTTCTCGCCTTTCTTCACTTCAGTCGCTGGACTTCCTGTGAAAGGTAAACAAATGGAAGGCCAAACACCGACCTGTCAAATGTATCACAATGTAACCCGCAAGCGGGTATTTAAAGCACCGAAATGCCTGGACAGAAAAGAAAATACAATGTTCGCTTTCCACCCGTAAGTAACAGCAGAGATTGTTTGCTTATTCGGAAGTTATTTATGTATATGTGTGTGTGTGTGTGTGTTGACACTGAGCCAGGCTGGTGCGCTCCCATGCAGGGTCGCATTAAGAAGATCATGCAGAAGGACACGGAGGTGGGCAGAATGGCCACTGCTGTTCCGGTTATCATATGTATCCTTTAAGAACACTGTTAGCTGTTTATTTCTAATGAATGTTAAATAGAAGGAGGAAAATACGCGTTTATTAATAATAGAAGTGTTCTGTTGACTTCCTTGACTTTAAGCTAAGCTAAAGCACTCGAAATGTTCTTGATCTCGTTGCTCACCAAAACCAGCCTAATCACTCAGTCCAAGAACAGCAGAGTGATGTCCATCAACCACATGTAAGGGGTTGAACATCTCAAAAATCTCATCCATCAATTTATCATTCTGGTCCTTGCTTGTGTGCAAAGTGAGTTCTTCCTCATGCTTGCACCTCATGTGTTGAATTCTCTATATACCACCTGCATCCTATAGGAAACAATGCATCGAGTCTGAGAAGCTCTTCGACTTCCTAAAGGAGCTTGTGGAACATTCGTCTGGCTCGTCTACAGCTAAGGAGAGCAAAGCCAAGGGGAAGTGTTTGGGGCACAGGTACATATCCGAGTCTCAGCAGGATTTTTTCCTGCATGTGTACTCGTACCATATCACAATTAATGCGTGCATTATTTTGAATCACTCTTTCACGTAAAAGAGATAATATATCATTGTAGTTGCATGCTTTTGAGCATAAATGTCGATTTCCATTCTAGAAAGAAGTGGCATAACATGTCCATCATCACCAATTCCACAGAGATTGAGGAGCTGCCCAAGAGGCATAACACTGAGCCTTCAGACTCTTCTAGTGTAGGAAATATTTTGCAATTCCTTTTCCAAAACTATTTGTCAAGTATTGAGCTTTGTGCAACACAGTTACAACAACCCGTCTCTGCCACTGTGAGCTCGATGTTCCCATGTGCATAAGTTCTAATTCACAATTCAGTGCGAGTGCATTTTCATTTTTCTTATGCTTGATTCCGCTCCCATTTGCCAGGAGTCTGAGCTTGTCATCTGCTTGGAGACACAATCACCTTGATAACAGCTGCTAAAATAGTGAGTCTCACTTAAAATTCATTCATTCACTCGAAAGCTAAGAGGAGAAAATGGTCTAAAGATGCTTTACAATGCATTTTCTGTATTATTGTTCAAATGTCATTGTTGTTTACTCTTCCAGCTTGCTCTGTAGCTCACTTCAGTGGAAACTGCAGCAATATTTATGAAGATCCAACAAGTTTTTCTTTTATTATTTCCCTAAAAAAAATTTTAATTTGAATTTTTTTGTTTGCAAAAGCAGAATTAAAATTTAAAGATAGAAAACATGAAAGCTTAAAATTTAATAAAACAAAAGTCTATATATTTGTGGAAAATGTTAATGCAAATATTCTTGAGTAAGTTTTAAATCCTTATAAGGAAAATTACTTTGTGTTAATTCTATAAGAAGGAGATATATCTATTTTTTTTTCTATAAGCACTACTGCTACTTTTTCTGTTCCTCTGTTGGATTCATAACTGTTGAACCTGTGATTCCTAAAGTGCTAATGAACTATCAATTCTATCGACATACAACACTGTTCCTTAACCAGTTTTCACTTACTATTGATGTTATGTGAAAGGCTTTGTTAGAATGCACATAAGTAGAGGTATTTTATAGCTACAACAATAATGTTTTAAGGTTTTCACTAAAGATATTCTGTGGATGTTACATCATTTTTGAAAGCCATTTTGCTGTTTGTACTTAATATTTAACAAACATGCGTATACATGCAGGCAGAGGAAGAACAGCATTGAGTATTGGATGGTGATAAAATGTGTTTTTATGTTAAAAAGTGAATGAAACAGTTTAAAATTGTGATGCTAAGGTAAAATAAATAAAAATCAGATTTCTATAAACTGCACATTTCCTTATTTAAAACAAGACTTTTTCAATCAATTGACAATTTTTCTGTGGTTATCTTCTGCATGATGTCTCATTTAAATGACGTGAGATACATAGTACAGACAAAATCTTCTGGGAAAATTAATACAGTACTTAACTGAATACAAAAGCAGGGAAAAAAATGCCAACTTGCACATTCACACAAATTCTAATACATAGCCTGCTGTACATACAAGCCTCGGTCCTTTTCTGGGAATGAATGTCGGCAAATCCGTTTTTTTTTTATAATGGCATATATGTTGACAAACGTTTATAGAAATCAAGATATTTCTACTGTTTTTGTCATATCCAATCAAAAGATAGCAGATTAGTGGTTTGACAGTTTATTCTGCTTTTTTCAGTCCTACAAGACGCAAGTCTTTGCTGTAAATCCATAAATTAAACTCTTATTCCAAAGAAGGCACTAGTCAAGTCTGCCCCTGTCCAGACAAGGTCAGGAGGTGAGAGTGCCACATGTAGATCTTACTGCGCTACAATAAAAACATTTCTTATACACATATGCAGATGATACATGAAAAGCAGGACTTAACTTTCCCTTTTTCTTGCTCCAGGTCAATTATATAATATGCATTCATTTTCTTTTCTGATTTTTGGATTTTTTTTTTTTAAAACACAGATACCAAAACCAGAAAGGTAGAACGTGGTGCAATGTTAAGTCTGTTTTTCAGTAGAGTCACATTCCTGGTGCTCATTTGTACATATGGAAAAAGAAAAACAACAACAAAAGAAAATCTGCCAAAATAGTGATGGTTGAAGCTGCAGCTCAGCAGAGTCGTGCACCGAAGCCAAATGTCTGTTTGATGGCCTGGCAGTAGTACCTCTGCCAGCCTTCTCGTGTGCGGTCCTCTTCGCTTTCTGGCACGGCTCGACACTCGATTTTCAGCTCTGTCTCGTTGCCCTTGTCTATAAAGTTCAGAGTCACTGTCGCATAGTGCTCTACATCCCGGCGTAGATATGGACACACAAAAAAAAAGGTGAAATGAAAAAAGGCTTAACTCAAATTTGAATCACAACTGAAGCCCTATATTTAGGCTAATATCACAAAAAAGGAGATTAATAAACAGGCTGACTTACACATACAACAAAATACTTATTTAGGTAAAACAATTTGCATTTCTCTCATTGCACATAAAGCTGATTGTTAACGTAGAATTATTGCTAGCTGGGCAAAGACTTGCCCTTTTTTGGAACTGGTCAGCCAACAGGGACATAAACATGCCCTAACTTTTTCTTCAACACTTTCACAAAAGAATTAAAGAACAGATTGGATCTGAATAAAAGTACATTGTTTTTTCTTTCAACAAATTAAAAATTTGAGATAATAGGTTAGTATGTGCAATGCCAACCTCTGTCTTACAATTTTCAATATCTCCATTACCAAATTCAAGAAATCATTAAAATACATGATGAACCAGTGTTCTTTACTGATTTGACTAAATATTTATAAAAAAATATAAATGAATATAAATGGTACTATTGTAAGGAATGAACAGAATTTGTAAGTTTAGTTAAAATGTATCTCTTACCACTTGGCCACGTGTTGTACCTCCATTTCATGACTATTTTCTCCTCAGGAACCTGTGGAAACCCCAGATAGATATTATCCACCTATCCATTGTCTATACAGCTTACACTGTGTGGCATTGCAGGGAGCTTATAATATGTACCAGCCTACTGCAGGGCACATACACACCCCCCAGTCATACACTGTGGGCAATTTGGAAATGCCCATCATTCAGTTCATGCCTTTAGACTGTAGGAGGAAAATGGATTTTCTTAAAGAAAACTAAGCATAAGGAGAGCATGCAATCTCCAGGTACACCGAGAGAAGGAGGGATTCAGTCCACAAAGTAATCATGCCTTTTAGTCACTATCTATACATGGCTTTACATAGTTTCAAGATAGTAGATATAAAGCATGTGGCATTCTAATTAATGCTGTTTAAGTCTATCAAGCTAAAGATTTTCCACAAGAGTTCAGATTAACCAACACTAAGAAAATCTCACAAATGCATACATAATTGAATTGTACACTTTTAGGACTGATGCCACTCTAAGATTCAACCTTAAGCTTTCACAGTAGTTGAAACTATTAGCTTCTTCTCATCTTTAACCCATTTATTACTTAGTAGATGTACTTTTAATATGAATTAGCAGATTCTCACCAGCTCCTGGAACTCGCCGAATACATTTCCGTCTAACAGGCGGAACTTTCCTCCTTTCTCTGGGTCAACCACAGCTGCGGTGTGTGTAAACGCCTGCACCATCTACAGCCACAAACACACACGCCCAACCACGTGTTACTACTTTTTAGTGAATTCATTCACTGCATTATTATAAATAGAATATACTGAAGTGAGCACTTTGTGTGTTAAGATATGGGACTATACTGACCTCCTGGTTCAGGAAAACTCTGTAAAGCTCCTCTGGAGATGTAAGGAAAGTGTCTTTCAGCATGAACTTGCAAGTAGGGATCTTTACTCCTGTGCAGGAAGGAGGAGCTGTGTTTCTTGAGCCAATCTGTTTACAAAAAGGCGGACACAATTCATAAAAATTCAAGACCCTATCCTGCACAATCTTCTAGTTAAAAAAAATTAAAAACATTACTGAAAAATGAACTGGAATAACTAAATACAATTTGTACAATTAGTGTGTCCCATCAGCAAATATCCATGCCTACCCTGGTATCGTTCATCTTGACTTTTGATTGAGAGGTCGGCTGTTTGGTCACACCATTGGCTGTCGGTAAGATCATCCCCTGCGTGAACTCTGTGCAAATGAGAGGTTAGACAAATTAATCTCACAGCTACACAAATACTAATAAGATATTTATTTATGTGATATTTGTGGAGCAGGTCATTTCACCCTAAAAAATAAAGAAAAAAGTCTTCTTTTTTTCACAGTCCCTGTCTATTTTGTTTCTTATCGGCCCATTCCCTGACATTTCAGTTTATCACTACCTGGCCAAAAAGATTTCAAAATGATTATGATGATCTAACCATTTGAGTACTGGAATATGAGGTGATGACCTGGAAAAGCTCCATGGGTGTGACACACTTGTCATTTAGTATATGCAGGTCATCAGCTGACTTTATTTCCACATTACATTGAGTCTATGCCTGACCAACTGAAGAAACCACAGATAACACTGCTTCCAGGTTTGTACAGTGTCCAATAAGCATGATTAGTGAATCACTTTACAAACGTTTTACTCTGACATGCCCTTCACTGTAAAACAGGGTCAATTTTAACCTATCAGACCACATGACCTTCTTCCATGGCCTTAACATCAAATCTTTATGCTCCCTAGTAAATCAAAGGGTTGTTTTTGATTGATCTCAATACCTAGTGGTTTCCTTATAGACACATGGCTGTTTTGTCCCAATCCTGAGTTCTCTTCACATTGTGTGTGGAAATGCTCCTATTTCCTTTATTAAATACAGCTGTGATTTCTACTGTCAGTTTTCATAAAGCAAAATCAAATTTAAAGTGACATGTATAAGTTTAGCACCATCCTTCATTTTTTACATCCAGTTTCAGTCATTTAAAAAATTCCTTAGTTGTTTTATTTGCTTGATAAATAATTTGTTCCTTTTAAAATTTTCAACTTTTTCGCCCAGCCCATGCATAACATTCAAATCTAACTCTGCTTTTCCCTGCTGACCTCTAGTGTTTACTCTCTACAACTGCACCATACTACTGTCCAGCACTAACAGAAGCCAACTCTGAACCAGCATGCCACACCTTGTTTGAAGACCATTCATACATCTGTCATCAGATGTAATGCAGTTTTCTCTTGTAATAATTAAATTCAGGGTAATGGGTTGCTAGTACTTTTCTGGAATATTAAAAATCAGGCCGTCACAAGCTATGTAAGAATGTCTGACCTGTTTTGAGAAGCTCGATGTAGCTGCTCAGTGCCTCGCGGACTTTCTCTGCCCCTTCCTTTCTCATCAGAGTAAACAGTGGCGTGTCAGGCTCATCTTTGCAAAGGGACACACTGATCTGTATTTTCCCCACCAAGAAATAAATGGCAATTATTAAACAGTTTAATAAGAGACAGCATGCAAAAAAACAGTTAAGAACAGTAAGAATTATTTTAACTAATGGATATGAATAATGAAAATAATTAAGAGGGCAGGGTAAAAATCTTACACACATAACACACCCCACATGGATGCACACAATGTGCTCGTCAGGGGGCAAAAAAAAATGTGTAAATGTTTTTGGGCACTAGGATTACTTACATCAAGGTCCTCCTTATCATTTTCATCAGAAAGGTTTGGAACGTCAATTTCGCCTTTATATTTGATTCCTGATTTCGAGGTCCCTATAAAAAGAAGAATAAACATAAGGCTTAAACGGTGAAAAAAAAAAAAATGTAGTCTTCAAGGAGTTTTTCTAACCAGGCTGGAAAACACTGATACACAAAACATTGCTTTGAATAAATCCAAACTTTACTGATGAAAAACAAGATATTCCTTTATACCAGTTTTTAAAATGCTTAAAGATAGGTACTTATGTGCTTATCATTTAATTCATCACTACACAATTGCTTCACATTCATAAAAGCAAAGAATGGGAAAAACTGTTGCTTTCCCAAGGAGAAAATATGATATTATAAAATGTACAGTCTCAAATCAGCATCAGTTTGTCAATGATATTTAACTTTTTCCTAAATTCATTCTTTATCCACAGCTGTTCTTCATGTAGAATTCTTATTATTCTAATCTCTTATTTATATTAGCTCCAACATGAACCCAAAATAGCGTTCTGCTCCCTTAAAGCACTCACTACATAAGGAGATTTGATGACCAGAAAGCCAATTAAGGTTCAAGTAACTGACACCCTTGTGTTCATTATTCAAATATTTTAATTTGCCAAAATATCCCATAATAACTGTGACTACATGTCGGTGCATGCTTTATGATGAACGTGTCCTCACCTCTCCACTTGGCCTTTAGGTTCCACTCGTAAAAGAAGATGAGCTTCCCTTTCCGGTTGTTGATCGAAGCCTCTCCTTCCAACTTGCTGACCTCTGTAATTTCACACTTGCCTTCGTCATTTTCTACTTGCAAGCCCATCAGAAGCTCTTTCAACTTCTCAGATGACCAGTTTGTGGCATCCCTCTCCGTCCTAACAAAAAAAAACAAAAAAACATGTCAACTTGATGAAAAAACATCCAAAATCACACATATAGGGATTTAGCAAGATTTATATCAGGACTTTAAGTGTGGAGAACATCATCTGCAGTCCTCGAGAAAAATCACTTGCACACACTATCAAACATGCTGTTCCATTTTCTTTGTAGACAACAGACCTAATGCCAAATGAAAAAAAAAGAAAGAAAATAAACTGCAGGACTTTATTTAATTTAGCTCTTGCGTCCCTGGGTAATTTGTGTTATTGTTTGCGTTTCACCCGTGTGTATGATGTCCTTTAAATGTATTCCTCACACTCACAACAGGCTCCGGATCGACCATAAGTAATATTGTTAAAAGCATACATCATAATCGACCAAAGCAACCTCAGATACCAAATTTTGTTGCTGGTCGCGCCGAGGGCTTGCCACAGCGGACCATCTGATCCACACACAACCTGGAATGGTTTTACGCTGGATGCCCTTCCAGAAGCAACGGTCCCAATTTATCTGGACTTAGGACCGGCACTGCATCCAAATGCATGGCTAGGGTTTGGGCATTGGGTGGGAACTGAACCTGGGCCTTCCACATGGCCGGCAAAAAACCTCCCACTAAGTCACCAGTGCCCTATGCTGCAGGAGCCAAATGAGTTAACTTAATTTGAAATTGTAATTGTGGTATTCTTGTGGAAATGCAAGAGTGATTTAAAAACAGTTGTAAAACCAGTCCTAAGAGCCTCCATACAATGGGAACATTATTTAAGTATACTTAAGCGATTACATGCAGAACACAAGTATGTTAACACGAGTTTATCATAAGTGGAAGCAACGAATGCGTGTGTTTTTACTGAGAATCTGTATGTTTCAGGGAGGAAACAGCATGCTTATTGAATACAACATTAACATTTTATTAACGCGTTAATTTCCCGCAGTGTACGGAGACTTTTGGGAGAAAGTCTAAAAGTCTAGATTGTACAAGCAAGAGTCGTCACTGGTGTTTCAGTGTTCGAGGCGTTTCTGCTGCACTATCGCTGATTTTTTTCTAGACCATTCTCTCATGAGGAGAAAACGAGCAAAGACCAAACCAGATCAGAACAAAAAGCATCTGCCCAAAGGAAAGCACTTCTTTCTTTATAGGCAACATCTTGCCAGAACCCTTCGCATAGATATGGATATATTTTATTATCTCGAATGTGGTCTACACGATCAGAAGCTCTGGAGTGTCTATACCAACTAGCTAACACAGCAATGCTACACTGCTGAAGCTAACCACCGGCGTCTATCACAATATACCCTGATCTCTCAGCGACTAAAGCGCTGAAAACCCCGATGTTTTATATATAATGGTTGCGAATTGTTTAAATATTAAAGATATAAATGAGACGTTAATGACGTTAGCGCCAGTGATGTTACACAGGCTAAGTCACCATGCTTAGCAAAGATGGCCATCAGCAGCCACACGCCGGTCGGCTCAGCGTCCTTCTCACATCTTACCAGTGCCAATTGTTGACATTTGTAGCATCTGCTCTTTCCTCCACGATCCACCGAGGGTCTCCTTCTCCCCACTTTGCCATGTTTCTTTTAAGTACACGAGGAATTAGATCTGCGAGCGAGCGGGCGGACAGACGAGTTAAACAGTCGGTCGGCAAACGACTTTCTGGAACACTCTTCAGGCAAGCCTCCGATTTTGTTGCTCGTAGAAATTACTGGAAACGGAATTACGCAT
Source organism: Clarias gariepinus (assembly GCF_024256425.1). Classification (NCBI taxonomy): domain Eukaryota; kingdom Metazoa; phylum Chordata; class Actinopteri; order Siluriformes; family Clariidae; genus Clarias; species Clarias gariepinus. Next base: position 19,138,316 of record NC_071112.1, read on the forward strand.
CACATTTAAAAAGGTCCGTGTGAGCAACAAGGCTGGTGGAATGGTTCCGGTTTCTCTTTGCCGTATGACATCTTGTTTTTAGTAATTTTAGATTAATATATATTCATAAACATATATTTTTTAAGTTTAAAAAAATGTACATAATTTAATTTGGTTACTTCTACTTTATTATTTGTCTTTGTTTTTTCTTCAAAGTTAAAAAGAATCTTCTTTAATATTAATATTCATTTATTCATATATTCACTTACGTGTTTTATTTATTATTCTTGAAATTATTTATTTATTACTTTGAGTACATTTATTTATTTATTCATTTGTTTGTTTCTAGGGTAGTAAAGCTGTTTAGCATGATCCGTTCTTATACAGTCTATGATTATTTACCTGTGCATTACGGCCCCTAGTGGGAAGTGCTAGTATTGCTATTTTTAACTGTCAGTTTATAGTTTACGTTGGTGCAGACAGTGATAATAAATCATTTTACCTGATTCACACATTATTTGGAAAAAATGGTTCCTTTCTTTCTTTATTTATTTTAAAGAAATAAATAATTCTCGTTTAAATTATTTCCATAAGTATTCTGCCCTCCACTTCATCAAAACAGCCCCTCTGTACAAGATGTGCACCTGCATGTCAACAAAGAAAAAGAAAGCAAAGGAAGAGAAAAGAAAGAGACAAGCAGTTAAAAGTTTTCCCACACAAGCAGTCTCACACCTGATTCAGATCAAGAAACATGGCAGTTCGTATACAGTCATAACACTCCCATCTAATCACTGACAGATTTCAAGATATAAGTGGTTGCTGTATATCATTTCCTGTGAGAAAAAGCCATAAAACGCTTCCCAAGTCTCAGCGGTATTGGAAGGTTTTCCTGTTGGAAAGGATACTAGCAATGAGTTAATCATTACATTAAATTCATATAATTATTCATTCTATTAATTATTTATATATAATTATGACTGGTTATTTAAATGCCTACATTTTAAGTAGTTTGTGCATTTAATCAAACTTATATTTCTTACAGTTCAGTCAACCTGTATACTAAAAGCATTTACATTGCCTGGAAACAAAAAAGTGCATACTGAACTGCAATAATCTCCTTTTTTGTTTCTTTGACCAATATTTTGACCCTTCAAAAAAAAATTAAACACAAAGTGTTTTTTTAATCTTAGGGGGCAAAAAATATTGCAATTTTTATTATTTTTTTATTTATTAATTTATTTTTTGCTTATTTCTTTTATTAATGTAATTTATGGTTAGTATACATTCTATTTTTTTAAAAACTTTTTTTAAAGAGAAGTAAAGACCAGTACAAAAGCAAATGTGGTTGTACATTAGATATGATAAAAGGGGGCTTATTGGTTGACTGCCACATAGTCATGAGAAAGTGACAAAAAAGTGACATAGGACACGTTCTGTTCCTCTGCTGAGTTTAAAGACCAATGGAATAGATTTTATCCAACTTAAGCCTGTCTTATTTGTTCAACTGAAGTGATTTAGATTATTTTTATACGCCTTAGCTGACAAATGTTATCTGTACAGTAAGTGTTGATCATATTAGTGAGTAATCCAGCCTCTATCTCAGCCACTGCAAAGGAGGAGGGCGTAATGTGTTGCAGTGTGACGAATATGGAACTCAAAAACCACAGTTGTTCCTGGTTGTTGGTTTTTTTATTTAAAAAGCAGAGCAGACTATGTTTCGCAGCATGTGGTTAATTTTTCTGCGCTTGTTTTAGGCATGTAAGTATTATCATTATTTTTATCCATATCAGGCATATTAAAAAAAGCCAACCAAAAGGTAAACCTGATTGTTTAAATTCATGTGTGGTTTAAGACCTTTGTTAATGTTCATGCCTTAATAGGGCATGAAACGTTGAGTAGCATGCGTTAAGCAGTTCTTAACAATAACTTTACTACTACTGTAGGCTTAGTTACAAAATGGGCATCATACTTATTTTTTGTTAATCAAATTAAATTAAAGTTAGACAGGTTTTTCTTAACCTACATTCACCTGCACAAGAGGCAGATTTATGCTTTAGGCGACAGGGGCACCCACCCAGGGCGGCATCCTGTCGGGGGCGGCCCTGAGCGCGGGAAAAAGTAATACTATTTCAGAATGGTTATAAGATTTAGACAACCTGTTTTCTGTCGCTCGTCTGTACGTTCACCGTGTGGAACCATTAACCAAACAGGCGGGCTGATTCTAGTGTGTGAGCGGGGGAGGGTACTGACTGGGAGGGTCTCTCACTCAGAGATACTGGACAAGCTGAGAAGAGAGGCACATCATCTCAGGTCTCCGAGGGCAGGAGGAAAACGCGCTCATCAAACTTTGTACAGAAATGCAATAGGTCAAATCAATCACACTGCGAAATGCTACTAAACAAACAAAACATGCATTTCATCCATAATACTGTACTGTACCAGGGTCGATTCTAGGATCAGAGCACTAATAGGGCTTAGCCCCTAATGAGTCTGCCAAATGCCAGTGCTAATGTGTTTCTATTAAAAGCAAATAAAATTTTATAAGTAATAACATTTCGTTATTTTAATATATTCTCGACACATTTTGATTAAAACCAATAATCAAAATAGTTAACATGATAAATAGATAAATAAATATTATAATTAACATTAGTTTTGTGCCACATTTTTTTTCTTGGGTTATCTTGCTTACTTTCTGTTCCTTCGCTCGTTCTCTCTCTCTTTGTGCGGCCAAAAAACAACCAATACAGAATTAATAATTAATAAAATGTATTCATGCAATTGGTCCATATCTATTCCTTTTTTTTTTTTTTATTATTATTATTATTATTATTATTATTATTTTCTATTTGGAAATTGCATTAATCTAGCCAATATAGAGAAGTAACATAAATTTAAACCTTAGTTTTCTCACCTGACCTGATCCTGGTTTTCTCCCCAAAATCTTTTGCAACCTTGTAATAATTACTTCTTCTTCTCCATAAACTATTAGCGTTAAGTACAGTGGGGCAAAAAGGTATTTAGTCAGCCACCAATTGTCAAGTTCAAGACGCCTGTAATTTTCATCATAGGGAGACAAAATAAGCAAAAAAACAAAAATCACAGAAAATCACAGGATTTTAAAAGAATTTGTTTGCAAATTAGGGTGAAAAATAAGTATTTGGTCAATAACAAAATTTCATCTCAATACTTGTTATATACCCTTTGTTGGCAATGACAGAGGTCTTCCATTTTCTAATAATTGCTCCCACAGTTGATTTCTTCACACTAAGCTGCTTACCTATTGCAGATTCAGTCTTCTTGGCCTGGTGCAGGTCTATAATTTTGTTTCTGGTGTCCTTTGACAGCTCTTTGGTCTTGGCCATAGTGGAGTTTGGAGTGTGACTGTTTGAGGTTGTAGACAGGTAACTTTTATACTGAGAACAGATGCCATTAATACAGGTAACGAGTGGAGGACAAGGGAGCCTCTTAAAGAAGTTGTTACAGGCCAGAAATCTTGCTTTGTAGGTGACCAAATCCTTATTTTCCACCATAATTTGCAAATAAACTCTTAAAACATCCTACAATGTGATTTTCTGAATTTTTATTTTGTCTCTCATAGTTGAGGTATACCTGTGATAAAAAATTACAGGCCTTTCTCATCCTTTTTAAGTGGGAGAACTTGCACAATTTAGGGTTGGCTAAATACTTTTTTCCCCACTGTAACTATTCCACCACTTACTATATCAGAGCATAACATCACTCCATCAAGAAAACTGGACATTAAACCCATAGCTAAACCTGTAACCTGTAATTAAACCTGTAACAGGAAAGAGAAGGGGAAAAAAGGAAAAAGATAAACATATGCAGCTATGTTAAAACTATATGTATAATACATTGCCTGGCCAAAAAGGTCATTATTTTAGGGTAGTCAAATTATTAGGCTACATCAAGCAAAGAAAACAACTAAGGTGATTAGTTTATTCATTTTTAATTGACTAAACTGTGTTGAGAACCCTTCAACAAATGATCAAAACCTGGAAGGATAGTGCTGAACCATCAACTTTGGTCAAGGAATGAGATTTAAAAAGATCATGAATAGAGATCACGTAAACACTTGGTGAAGCTGCAGGGTAAAAAAACCTCAACAATAAAAACCGTAGCTATATTTAATAGTGAAAGTTTCCATTTACACAGCATGTGAAGGGAACTCACAGCACTAAACAGTTGTGTGGCCATTAAAAAACACATGTTAATGAGACTAATCAGAAAATGTTTTTTTAGAGCGCATAAAGAAGCTTTGGAGCAATCGTAAAAGGTCTTGTGGATAGAGAGATGGGTGCATCAGGGTGAGAATGTAAGTACATGACGCAGGGCATTCTGCACGATAAGTGCATTGCTCTATGCACTTCCTTTCTTACCCTGGCACACCCAAGGAAGAAGTGTTACGATCAGGGTTGCTTCAGTTGGTCATGTCTAAGTTCAGCAACATTATGTAACAATAAAATTAAGTAAGCTAATGTACAGAATGACCAGGTAAATACATCAATGGAGTTTTTTCCCCTGAAGGCGTTGCCACATCTTAGTACCCAATTTGTAAAAGGGTGGTTCTGGGAGCATGATCAATCATTTTTACATATACTGTAAACTGACAACCACATTGCATGTTGTAATCAAAGCTTAATGTGATGTGATGGTCAGGCAGTATATAATGAATGTAATAAAATTGGCTAGTATAACACTTGTTAACCTATCTACCTACCACTGGATATAATTTTGCACTTATGGTAATACAATATCTATAGTAAAGCCATTGCAACCTAACTAGAGTACTGACTTGGATAACTTTCACTGAAATGACCTCATAAAAGTTTTGTGTGATAGTATTGAAGTCCTTGGCTCAGTCAGAGGTACGATATATGACTGTTCTGGGTTGAGAGCTGACTTTCCGTAGAAGTGGGGGTTTATTATTTAGCACGGACAGAAAGGGTCCTAATAGACAATTAGCATGTTTTTTTAAACCACATGTTGTTAATGGCACTAAATTTATACACTCAACAAAAATATAAACGCAACACCTTTGTTTCTGCTCCGATTTTTCATGAGATGGACTTAAAGATCTAAAATTCATTCCAGATACACAATATTACCATTTCTCTCAAACATTGTTCACAAATCAGTCTAAATGTGTGATAGTGAGCACTTCTGCTTTCCTGAGATAATCCATCCCACCTCACAGGTGTGCCACATCAAGATGCTGATCTGACATCATGAGTAGTGCACAGGTGTACCTTATACTGCCCACAATAAAAGGCCACCCTGGAATGTGCATTTTTTTGCTTTATTGGGGTCTGGGGACTCAGAACCGGTCAGTATCTGGTGTGACCACCATTTGCCTCATGCAGTGCAACACCCCTTTCTTCGCATAGAGTTTATCAGATTGTCAATTGTGGCCTGTGGAATGTTGGTCCACTCCTCTTCAATGGCTGTGCGAAGTTGTTGGATATTAGTGGGATCTGGTACACGCTGTCGTATACGCCGGTCAAGCACATCCCAAACATGCTCAACGGGTGACATGTCCGGTGAGTATGCTGGCCATGCAAGAACTGGGACATTTTCAGCTTCCAAGAACTGTGTACAGATCCTTGCAACATGGGGCCGTGCATTATCTTGCTGAAACATGAGGTGATGTTCATGGATGTATGGCACAACAATGGGCCTCAGGATCTCATCACGGTATCTCTGCGCATTCAAAATGCCATCAACAAAATGTACCTGTGTTCTTCGTCCATAATAGATGCCTGCCCATACCATAACCCCACCACCACCATGGGCCACTCGATCCACAACATTGACATCAGCAAAGCGCTCACCCACATGAAGCCACACACGCTGCCACACACGCTGCCATCTGCCCTGAACAATGTAAACCGAGATTCATCCGTGAAGAGAACACCTCTCCAACGTGCCAGACGCCATAGAATGTGAGCATTTGGCCACTCAAGTCTGTTACGGCGACGAGCTGGAGTCAGGTCAAGACCCCGGTGAGGACGACGAGCATGCAGTTGAGCTTCCCTGAGACAGTTTCTGACAGTTTGTTTGGTTATGCAAACCAATTGTTTCAGCAGCTGTCTGAGTGCCTGGTCTCAGACGATCTTGGAGGTGAACCTGCTGGATGTGGAGGTCCTGGGGTGGTGTGGTTACACGTGGTCTGCGGTTATGAGGCCGGTTGGATGTACTGCCATATTCTCTAAAACGCCTTTGGAGACGGCTTATGGTGGAGAAATGAACATTTAATGCAGGAGCAACAGATCTGGTTGACATTCCTGATGTCAGCATGCCAATTGCACGCTTCCTCAATGCTTGTGGCATCTGTGGCATTTTGCTGTGAGACAAAACTGCACATCCCAGGGTGGCCTTTTATTGTGGGCAGTATAAGGTACACCTGTGCACTACTCATGATGTCAGATCAGCATCTTGATGTGGCACACCTGTGGGGTGGGATGGATTATCTCAGCAAAGCAGAAGTGCTCACTATCACACATTTAGACTGATTTGTGAACAATGTTTTAGAGAAATGGTAATATTGTGTATCTGGAATGAATTTTAGATCTTTAAGTCCATCTCATGAAAAATCGGAGCAGAAACAAAGGTGTTGCATTTATATTTTTGTTGAGTGTAGATGACTTAGATCACACAGTGCCACTTAAAAATATACATTTTTAATAAAATTATATCTTTAACTTTACAGATTACTGATTCAGTCTCTGTCTCTTCATGACTGATATTTTCATGTTTAGCGATCATGGACAACGGAAGCCAGAATTCATCGTACAACTGCAGCCTTCCCTTTGACAATGACCGACTTCCACTTCTTATTCTGTATGGCATGGTTCTCACTGTGGGAGTACCTGCTAACCTTGTCACCGTCTATTTGACTTTCCTCGAGGTGCAAAAGAAGAATGTCTTGGGAATCTACCTGCTGAGTCTGTCTGTGTGTGATCTGATGTACTTAGGCACACTACCTACATGGGCCATTTACATAAACAGTAACCACAGCTGGCACTTCGGCTCTCTGGCTTGTAAGATGACAGGCTACATCTTCTTTAACAACATGTATGTTAGCATCTTCCTCTTATGCTGTGTGTCTGTGGACCGTTATATTGCTGTGGTATATTCATTGAAATCTCGAGGTTTGAGGCAGATGAGATCAGCTGTAATAGTCACCACAGTGATTGTAGTTTTAGTGGCACTGGGCCACATGCCGGTGTTTACCATGTCAGAGGGTGAAACAGAGACGAAACAGGAAAAGCGTTGCTTTGAGCCTGGACAGAACACAGCCACTGTGACTGCCTTTAACTACGCCCGCTTTTTTATCGGGTTCTTCATTCCACTGTGCATTCTGCTGGTCACCAACCGTGCCATTTTCTGTATAGTCAAAGCCAGTGATGGCTTGAGTCCTGATCAGAAGATTAAAGTCCGTTACCTCGTTCTGGCAGTAATATTGTTCTTTCTGGTCTGCTTCGCCCCCTATCACATTATTCTTTTGGTACGGGCCGTCAGTTTTCATTTCTCAGATAGGTCTTGTGCCTTTGACAGAACACTTTACACACCTTACAGCATCTCTCTGGGACTGTCCACACTTAACAGTGCTATGAATCCGATTCTGTATGTGCTGGCCAGTGACAACATGCGCAAGGAGATATGCAGAAGCGTGTGCTGCACGTGCAGTGGCCTCTTTTCTAGACAAGATACAGGAGCAGCACTGTCATCACCGGGGGAAGATCAGAGAAACTTTTCTGGGCTAAGGTCAAGTGGAGGGACACAGGAGCTTTTAGTGATCAGATGACATGTAGAATAATACCATGTGAACTATGCCTCTCTAAAGAAACTGTGATGGCCAATAAAGTTATGTACATTTAATAGGTTTTGTGTGTGTTCTTAAAGGGCCTTTTCTCGTATACATTGTGATATGCATCAGCTGTCATTAGTTTAACCAAAGTAGTAAAATTTGATATTTTCATTCTGAGAAAAAAAGTTTTAAACATTTAACAAGGTTTAGGGATATAATCATATAATATCAGAGAAACTGTTTGCGTCTCAGGTCTATATATTATATGGTCTAGCTGCTACACACAGTAAAAAAACGACAAATGTCTCGAACGGTTGTTAGATCTTGTCAAAACCACACTTCTTGTTTTAGCAGGAAATGGTCTGATGCACGTAAAGGGAACATTTTTTTTTTTTTTAGGTTCTTTTTACTTAACACGTGCATAGCATGAGCCGGCAAGAAATGGGAAATTAATTTTTGGAAATCCCACTACATATTTAACAAAACATTCTGCTTCTGGATCTATAACATTGTTGTATGGATGATTATTGAATTGTTATAGCCACAGTAGATACAGGTACCTGAATTTCTTCTGGTTTATCTTTTGACAAGATCTTTATAGGCCATTAATCTTAACGAATGTTATTATTATATTCTTATATTTATGTTTAAGCCATGCTGCAAAAAATACACTCAGTTTATATTTATCTATTTTTTATCTTAACTAAATATAATAATAAATAATAATAAATATTTAAATTAAGCCTGGTGCATAATGCTGCCCATTATGATATGCATCTTATCACTAAAGTGAAAAATGGCAGTTTTTGAACAGGCATTCCTGGAAAAGGCCAGACTGTTTTCCAATATACAACTTTGCAGTTACAGTAAGCATGTACCCTCAAATTCATTTTTGGTTAAATTCTTGGTGACCAGAATATAAACCAATAATGGGGAATCTGTGGTTGTAGTTCATCTACCTCAAGGTTCAACATAGAATGCTTTTCTTCACACTGGTGTGATTCTAAGAGCAGACCATTAGGGTGGCTCAGCTACAATGACAATGTAACATTTATAGTGTCTTGCTCTTAATACCTTGCTATTAATAGTAATTCTTATTTTATTATTAGTATTATTCTAATATGATTTTTTAAATATTTTAATTAACACAATATTAGTATTACTAGTGACCAGCATTATATTGTTGTTAAAAACTACTTTCCTACTAAAATAAATAGTATTGCCTGCAAAGTATTCAAACATTTTATTGTAATCTATTTTCGTGTATAATAATAATAATAATAATAATAATAATAATAATAATAATAATAATAATAATGTCATCAATACACAGCTTAGTTATGTGAAATCACTGTGGAGTCTACTGCAGTGAATACGGCCAAAACTAAAGCTGCGTGGGCATTAGGCCTTTTACTATGTACTGTAGTCTTCACACCTTTGTCATCTTGCTTACTTTTTCGCTTTCTGTTGTCTCCATCCTGCTCTCTCTCTCTCTCTCTCTCTCTCTCTCTCGCTCTCTCTCTCTCTCTCTCTCTATGTGTGCTGTCAACCAAAACTTAACAACCCAACAGAATGATTTATAATTAACTGTAAATACAGAATAAGGTACAAATTCTATCAGAACCAGAAACTGCCTTTTTTGGGCATTAACTTGAATGATTTACGAAATGATGCTGTCACTATGTTATATATTTTTGAGTGAAATGTAGCCTTTAGACCAGATGTTCTTGTCTTTTGCCTAGCAAGATTTGGTAATGTTAATGAGATATTAATGATAAGGTTGGCATCTATTCGGGTGCATGTATAAAAACAAAAGGATGTGTCTGAGGTGTCAAAGTTTGAGATGTACCGCATCGTTGAAGCCATTCTACTATTGACTGTTGATGTCACTCACACATTGCAATCACATCCTGTTTTGCACACTTTGGGAAGTTTTTGACATTAAAGAATTTCAAGTACAAGTTGTGCCCGTTCAGAAAGTCTGTGTTGACTGTACACTTCATCAGTGAGCTTAGTAGCCTTATTGCAAAGACTGGGGTTATTTGATGCCCAGTGAGTGGCTACCTTTTCCTAATAACCCTTTCAAAAAAAAAAAAATCACAGAAATTTTAGATGTGATTGGGAGATTACATATGCAAAATATAATGTTAAATCTAAAATTAACATGCAAATTATGTGATTATTCAGATGTAAATTTCATGCAACTTTTCTGTAATGGAAAACTTAAAGTAGTGTTTTTGCATATGAAGGCTTTGGTGTTATACTTAAACTATTATTTCCTATGTCTTATTTATACTTCATAAAAATATATTATAATGGTATAGTAGATTATAATATATTCAGACAAGCAGTTGAAATTTTAGAGTCTATTTAGGATCTTACCGCATGAAAGAGTTTTACTTCTCCAAATGTTTTGATTTCTTGTGATATTTGCATATTAAGTGGTTTGAATCTTTTATAATAGAATTGTACATTAATTTGCACAGGTGTTACTATTTTGGTGGTCAATGAGTGTACATTATCTCTCTGCCTAGCTTTTGTATCCTGTCTTCTGCTACAGTGTAAAAAAAAGTGGGCAAAAGTGAAAATAACAAGAGAGCTGGGAGAAAAAATAGACATGGGGCTTTTTTTTAAAAAGAGAACGGATGAGTGTAGATCGCATAATCTTTTTGCACTGTGTTATAGATGCCACGATGTGATAAATATAGAAATATGTGCCAAGTAGCTCACATAATACTGCAAAGAATATACCTGTTTCATGCTTATAGATTATGTAACACATATCAAAAAAGTATTTAGTCAGCCACTAATTGTGCAAGTTCTCCCACTTAAAGAAATGAGAGAAGCCTATAATTTTCATCATAGGTATACCTCAACCATGAGAGACAAAATAAGAAAACAAATCCAGAAAATTCTGGCCCATCCTTGTTGATGTTTTGGGGCTGTCGCTGGGCAACACAGACTTTCAACTCCCTCCAAAGATTTTTAATGGGGTTGGGACAATTTTGTTTCTGGTGTCCTTTGACAGCTCTTTGGTCTTGGCCATAGTGAAGTTTGGAGTGTGATTGTTTGAGGTTGTGGACGGATGACTTTTATACCGATAACAGATGCCATTAATACAGGTAACGAGTGAAGGACAGATGAGTCTCTTAAAGAAGAAGTTACAGGTCTGTGAGAGCCAGAAATCTTGCTTGTTTGTCCAGTAGGTGACCAAATCCTTATTTTCCACCATAATTTGCAAATAAATTTTTTAAAAATCCTACAATGTGATTTTCTGGATTTTATTTTCTCATTTTGTCTCTCGTAGTTAAGGTATACCTAAGATGAAAATTACAGGCCTCTCTCATCTTTTTAAATGGGAGAACTTGCACAATTGGTGGCTGACTGGTGGCTTTTCCCCACTGTAACTGTATTTTACCTGAATGAAAATGTATTCTTGTACAGTAAATGTTTAATGCTTTTGTATATACCAAAAAACCTACAGCCTATCAACCTTAACTTACAGTAAATATGTTAAGGTCTGGCATTATATATTAAAAATATAAATTTTACTCAGTTAAAGGAATATTGAAGTAAATATACATGAAGGAAATTTACTGAGCATCAATCAAGACTCTAATGCATCATTCTGGTAAAAAAAACATTTACATACAAAGTATACATTCAGTATGGTTAATGTGTTTAGTGTTTAATAAATATTACAGTATTTTAAAATGTACACAATGTGAAAAAACATTGCTTATATTATAGTTATATGAAATAAATACTTTAATATTAAAACAAACTATTTCGATCAGTTTATTTCTCTAACACTTTATACTGGGTGTGGTGCACAAAACCACTGACATCCTTTGAGGGATGTAATAAGCAGTGACTTCACAAAAACCATGTTGGAGCAAGAAGACATTAATAAAAACATAGCTTTAAACTAAATTATTTTAAAAGGCTATCCTTCATGCTGTAGGCTACTTTCTAGTGACTCTTTTTTTTAGTAAGGCTATAAAAGGCAGCTGAGAGTCAACAGCAAAACACATCCGGCAAACTATTTTAAAGACAAATGTTTTCTCACTTTGTTTAAGTAAATATATCGATAGCCAGGGTTGACAGGTTACAGTCATTTCTTTTTAACCCTGCATCTCACCGCCACTAAAAAAAAAAAAAATTTAAAAACAAACAAACAAAAAAACAATTATTGTCTCCTTGGAATTATTAAGTTATATCTGTTGGTCAGAATTGATTTACCCAGATGTTTTTTATTCTGTCACACAGATAGTACTGACCTGTCAATTTCATGGAATAAATGTTGTCCAAAAATTATGAATTATATTGTTCTGAGATAACTTAAATATTTGGTGAAGTCGCAGCATTAAAAAAAAATCTAAAGCATAAATCACTGCTATGTTTTATGATAAAGGTAAAAGCATTTTCACATGCACACTGTGACATGAACTCACAGGATTGGGACTAAACAGATGTGTGTCCATAAGAAATACTTAACTCTTAAATCATTAACCACTCCTTCTGGCCAATAAAAATAAATCAGCTGATGTACTGGAAAACTAGAATACCCCTTCAGTAAATTACTTTGTCCTTGATGGAAATAATAATAATAAATACAAGACCACACTTCATCAGTTTCACATATAACTTGGACATTAAAGGGTCCTGACTTTGATACAATAAAATATTATTTTATAGAGTTTTTCTCTTGGCTATGGATTGTATGATCAATAGAAATAGATATACAGAGCACAGCCACACTGTCAGCACAAATGGAGAAAATGGAAAACAAATAAATTGACTCATTCTGGGCTGGAGTCTAAAACAAAAAGTGTTATTACCTGTCTGTTTGCTGCTTCACATCCAATGAAACTGTCCATAGAGCAAACATGGAACTAAACAATGTTGGGGAAAATGGCTATGTGCATTATAAATTCAGTTTCTTTAAACAATTTTGTGATTTTGGAAAAACTTAAAAAAAAAAAAAAAAAAAAACACCAGAAAAAACAGAAAAAAAAGTTTTTTCTAAAATCACAAAATTGTTCAAATAAAACTGAATTTCAAAAAAACAAAAACATTTTTCTTTCTTGAAAATAGACCATGCCTATAAGCCATAAACGTAAAGCATCAGATCTTCATGGCAGATTTGTAGAAACCTACATTGTAAACACTTTGTTCACTGCCTTTTCCCACCTATTCTGGACATAATGTGGGTGTTTATTAGGATGCCTTGGGACCAAGTATAATGGATGCATACACAGAGTGAATTTAAATTTGTAACACCTACTTCCCACTATACAGTACATGGAAAAAATCCTTTTCTGTAAAATGTTTATATTCTTATCTGGATATCATCACAAAGATTTTGTGTACAGTGTTTGACTGTAGTAATATGTATGTTTCATTATAGTAAGTCCTTCTTGTCCTGTTGATTCTGTAGTCTTGGACTGTTCTGGCTGAGCCACTGGCGAGAGATCTGGTAGAAGAATCCAGGTGAATTTTGACACCACGTGGCTGCTGTAAGCTACACGATAAAACAGGACAAGTGTTTAGTAAACAAGTTGCAAATAGATTTTATATGTTGACTTTCAGGCAGACCTACAGTGGCCTAAATGAGGAAATCAAAACCAGAAAATAAAAGCAAAAGCAAATCAGAAAATACAACAGTAAAACCACAAACCCCATACGGAAATGCGATGTATTGCAAAGTACAGTGGTGGTCAAGCGTATTAAGACAACATATCCCATCTGTTCTGCCCTCAGCGGTATCTGGTTACAGAGTTGTGCTAATTTTCTGAAACACTAGTGAAAAACATTGACAATGATACTCAGCTTCTGGAGCCATGGCCTGTGTCATCTCCAGACGTAAAGCAGGTAGAAACCTGATGGACAATGGTGAAGAAGCCAGTAGTCATCAAGAAACCATTTTTTGCACATGATCTTTATGAAGCAATCAAACAGGCATGGAATGAGCGAGTGAAACCAGAGTACTGCAGATGTTTTTTTCGACTCTATGCCCAGCCAGATCCCACAGGTTTTTGAAGATTTAAGGACTTAAGACTTTAAAATTTAACTGAATATTAGTTTTGTAAAGCATTGCATAAAATGACAAATTATTTATATTAATTTGTTTCATTATTAAAAAGCAATTGAGAATGTCATTAAAACATTGAATTTCACTTTTGACTGAATATTTTTGCCCACCACTACATGTCCATATATCACATTTCTGTATGGGACCACACAACATCGGTTTTTATAGCTGTGTCTCTTGTTGTTTTTTTTTTTCTTTCAATTTCTAAATTCTGGTGTTGTTTGGTCTTAGTTTTGTTGTGGTGTTAACTATTTTACTATTGGATTTTAGTGCATTTATGTGTTTTGCACTTACATGCCATTGTTAGACCCATTTTATCTTTTTATAAAACAGACCTACCTTAGTTTGAATGAGTGCAGCAGGGACAATTTTAGGCTTCTCGATCCCAATATGAGGTAAATCAGTGTTCTGTAAATATAATGATCAAATTTTGCTTACTTCTGTTAATTTACTTGCATCTCCTACTGCTTTGAAATACTCTAGAAAAAAATTCTCTTTTAATACCATCAATTACAATCAAGATCCTTCATGTATCTTGTCTGTCATGTATCTTGTCTGGTCGTACTAGGTTGCATATTTGTCAAATTTGTCAAACTATTTAACCGTAGTAAACATTTATGTACTTTATTTTTTGTTTACCTGTAAAATGATAGATTGTTTGAGCTGTAGTGTGTCAGTGAGCTGCTGGTGGGAATGCAAGTTGAGTTTAGGACCAATGATTCTAGGAGACTTTGGCTCATGCAACAGCTCATGGTAAAAGCTGGAACCCTTTCTGGATGGAGAAAGAAGACAATAACAGAAATCACAAATCCAGTAATGTGCATAGTTTTTGATAGGTCTCAGGGCTTCCTGAAGGAGTGTTTGGGTCAAATTTATACCTGACCAGTTTATACCTGACCAGTTTATACCTTACCAGTTTCAGAGGAATCTATTTTTATTTGTTAGGCCACACAGTGAACCATGTGAACGAGTGAGGAACAGGTGCAGATGAAGACAGATGATGAGGCTGGTGATTAATATACTGGTAATGGTGACTGCTGAGTGGTTGTAACAGATGAGAGGGGAAATGAGGTTGCTGCTGAGGGTGTTACATAAACAACCAATTTTTTAATTTTAAATTGACATTGTATCTTTAGGCACTTTTGCTGCCAGTCGCAGTAAAAGATTTGTTACCATTTCTTCAGTTTAATCGTCATAATTTAATTTCAATTAATATGACAAAATGAGACATGTCTCATGCCTTTTGCATAGTACTGTATATGTCCTTTTGTGGTTTGTAAATAATCAAAGACTCTAATGTTTACACTAAATGCAACTTAGAATGGAAAATGTTTTGGCTAGAATTTTGTCTCAGATGGAACACAACATCCATTTCTGTATATATTTCAGCTTTCATGATACACTCATCATGTCTCACCTTGATAGTACTGCTGATGGATAAGGTGTATGTGTGGAGTTGTGCAGTAGCTGTGACAGTGGCAGGACATCCATCATGTCTGTGTCTCTCACAATCTCCTCAATGTGAAAGCAATCACAGATCACAGTCCAGGGATCATCACCTTGCTCTACCTGGACACGCACAAGTATTAAACATTCTTTCATGCACTTTGATTAAGGTCACTTCACATAAAGCAGCTTAAATTTAGTTAGTTTGTTTTATTCCAAATAGAGTTGAAATGAGTTTTAGATAGCGATAAAATATTCAATTTATTGGTGTTTTTATGGGCCTGACGAAATTTCCCCTTAGGTGTAGAAGTAGTGAATGAGCATTATTCTATTAAAAATGCTCAAACAATAAGGAAAACCGTCGTAACACATTGGAAAGATAATGGTTTCTAAATGGATTCTAAATGACTTCTAAATGGATTCTACTTTGAACCGTAATATCTTAATACACTAATGATGAATGAAACTTTCTGTTTTGTGCTGTCTATAATTTGCATTCTTCAAAGATTTTCCCCTTTCCAAGAATTACTACTGTGAATATAGAACATTGTGCTCATATTGTGCTGTACATTTTACACATAGTACTGTTATCCTTTCCTCTGAAAACATACTGTCTTACTTCTATTTTATCGCAAGATTGATATCAAGATTCAGCTTTAGGTTACAACAAAAATAAACCTTTCAGGGTGCATTTTAATATTTTCTTTTAAATTCTTTTAATAATAATAATAATATATATATATATATATATATATATATATATATATATATATATATATATATATATATATATATACACACACACACACACACACACACGAAGGAAGCATTTCAAGGTCCTGGAGTGGCCTAGCCAGTCTCCAGATCTGAACCCCATAGAAAATCTTTGTTTTGTTTAAAGTCTGTGTGGCCCAGTGACAGCCACTGCTGCAAAACATCACTGCTCTAGAGGAGATCTGCATGGAGGAATGAGCGAAAATACCAGCAACAGTGTGTAAAAACCTTGTGAAGACTTACAGAACATTTGACCTCCGTCATTGTCAACAAAGGGTATATATAACAAAGTATTGAGATAAAATGTTGTTATTGACCAAATACTTATTTTCCACCATAATTTGCAAATAAATTCTTTAAAAATCCTACAATGTGATTTTCTTATTTTGTGTCTTTTAGTTGAGGTATACCTATGATGAAAATTACAGGCCACTCTCATCTTATTAAGTGGGAGAACTTGCACAATTGGTGGCTGACTAAATACTTCCTTTTTACCCCACTGTATCCCATTTCACTACTTCTTGGAGACCATCATGGTGGAAATATTTCTCAGAATGCTGAAGCTGAAGTCTTCCGCAAGTGACAATTGTCAATTGTTTTTTCACCTTCATTCAAAGAAACTTTATCACAAGTCCTGGTTTGACTTGAACCTTTTGTACATTTTATTTTACGTTTTGCATCATCTATTTGATTTAAATGTTTAAAAGCAATGCTAGGACAAATATTAAAATAAGAAGGTATATACAGCTAAATCTATAACACACTCAACAGAATAAGAATGTAAAACAGCAACACTTCCATTCAAGGCATTGGGAAGAGCCCTTTTAAGATCTTTTTCTTTTTACCACTTGATTCTTCTTTTAAAACACCAAATTATCCACAGAACTCTTATTATTAATCTAAACATATTTGAAATAGTTTACCAAATCGATATGCTTGAAATGCACATTAAAAGGCATTTTGGTCTTAACCACAAAATAAAGAGCTTCCATTTAGTTGCTAAACATGTCACACATAATAGCTAAAGTGTAAAAGAAAATACCTTGTGTTCATGGCCAGAAATTTGTTCCTCCTGAGATGATAAGTCTGCAGAAGCACTCTCTTCACTGAGACCTTCATTAAAACTACCCCAATCCCCAAAGCCAGCGCTGTCCCTGTGATTCACATCCCAGTGTTCCGAGCTAAAGGTGGACCAGTCCGCAAACTGTTCACATCTCTCAAAGTCATTTTCAGTCAAGTCCTCCATTACTGCACACACACACTTCACAGATTCACCTCTCTCATCTAATCTGTGCAGTAAAGATGTAATGCACAGATTAAAAGAGGTTAAAGTATCCACTGGGGTCTTGTAGTAGCAGCTGACGTTATCATATGTCCTTCCTCATAGTCCTTTTAATCTTTCAGCACGACCATCAACAATTCCTTCGTGATTAGTAGGTGCCTCCTGTTTTCAATCAAAGCTCCTCATTGCAATGGCTGTCTTTTTTTTAAAACCCACTTCTTTATATTTTCAGTGACTATATATGTGTGAGATGTTGTGGGAAGTTGTTTCAAATAGAAACAAAACAGGAAGTTGCCATTGTGCTTCATGTGAGTACATGAAGCCAAACACTTGCTTCCTCTGACTGCATGAGCTCCTGCAATGCTGTTTCTGTGTTAGGGTTGAACTTCCAGGAATAGAAGATAAAAGAAGATGAAGGCAGTGAAGGACATGCTAGAGTATAATGAAATCATTTTATACATACACAGAAATTATGAACATAATAATAGTATAATAATATTTATATAACACTTATATAGAGAGTATATATATATATATATATATATATATATATATATATATATATATATATATATATATATAAAAGAGTTTTTGAGTAAATCTATTAAAATTTGACTTGGAAATAAACTCAGCTCAGTAAATTTGTTTAAAGAAAATGCAGAAAGAGACATGCGCAATCATACCCCTGAGTGATACCTGGTAACTAATCTGTTTACTTTCAGTAGAACCATTTGTTCTTATGTTCTGTTAAATCTTGATTTGTAGTATAATATTGAAACAGGTTATGTCTTGCTTCTGAGCACCAGGTTTTTTCTGTACTCATACAAGCTGTAATTCATGATCAGTGCATTATTATTCTCCAAGAAACTGGAACTCTAAAGGCAAGTATCAGTTCCTATGAGAATCTATAGTCAGGCAATCATCACTAATCAACTGCTATCATATAAAAGAGGCTAATGCCACATTTATGAAAACGTAGAAAGAAATAGTATACATACTTTTTGTTTTTGCCGGTAAGGAATAACACTCAGGTGTGAGTAAACGCTTCCGCACTGCTGGGGCTCTGACGCAAACAGGAGGAGCAAGGGGTGAGTGCAAATCTGTCTTTGTCTCTCTGTCACACACACCTAGCACAGGTATGTGAATAGTCAACTCCCTCTTTAAGTTCACTGACATTTTCCAAATAGCAGGCGGCACACATAATATGGGGTACCGATACAATTTATTATTACCTAGTATTTGGGGAGATGTTTGAATTTCCAGAAACAGAAATGTGTAAGCAAACAGAATTTCTCCGTTTAAAATATTTTTTAATCCGATCCTTCATTTTCAGTATCTGCTTGATCTGGAAACATATAGTCTAAGTCTTGGCCACACCCATACAGTAAATGGACCTTCCTTAAAATGTCCCCATTAAATTGGAGGCACACAATTACTGTCCATTATACACATACAGGAAGTATATGATGTTTTTGTATGACTTAGCATTTCACTTTCCAGAATGACCCAGTGAAAGATGAGTAAAGACATGGTTTGTTAAGGTGGGACAGCCCTAACCTAAATCCCATTGAAGACCTTGAGAACGACTGTGAACACCTCCTTGCACAACACCAGTTACATTCTTCTGTCTGAATGGATACAATCCCTGCAGTGACGCTTCGGAATTCACTGAAAAACTTCTTCAGATGAGTGGAGATTACTGTAGAAGAAAATAGATCTTTAAAAGGGCGTTCAAAAAAGCATACAGTACCATGCAACAGTCTTGAGCCACCCCTCATTTCTTTATATGAAATGAAATTAAATGATGTAGATTCAATTAAAGAAATGAAAACGTATGTTTTATTGTCACAGGCTGCAAGATGCAATTAAAAAATGTAATTTTTATGTAACAACCTCAGCAGCAACCTCACTGCAATCTGAACCGAGTTCATGCCTTTGTGTGGTTAACAAAACAACACTATTTCCTCCAAAACTGGTCAGGTACAGGAACAGGATTAAAAATGAGAGCCAACAAAGTCCTCCATGGAGCCTGGAAAATGATCCCTTAAGATGACATATAAAAGCACAACAATGTCTGGCTCATTGGAAGCAAAACATGAAGAAACAAGGGGTGGCTTAAGACTTTTGCACAGTTCTGTATATAATTGTGAAGGTTGGGTATCTACAAATATATGGTCATGTGGTCTGTCTTTGAGAGAAATCAGGAGAACCTGGAAGAATCCCACACGGATATGGAGAGAACATGCCAAACCCTGTACAGACATTAACCTGATCTCAGGATTGAACTTGGAGCTGTGCAGTGACGATGCAGGTGACTATACCACAATGCCACACACCACACATTATAGGACCAAACAATACTTAGATTGAGTAAGAACACACTATGAACAAGAGTCGTACAATAATCATAAATATCATATAAATACTATATTTAGTACATCACATGTAACTTTATATATAATAATATATATATATATATATAAAATAATATATATATATATATATATATATATATATATATATATATATATATATATATATATATATATATATATATACGATTACAGTTCTGTATATAATTGTGATGGTTGGGTATCTACAAATATATGGTCATTTGGTCTGTCTTTGAGAGATTACATCAATGATTCTTATGTAAGTCATCGTCACCAAACATCTTTTCAACTGATGGAATAAGAAAAGTACCTAAAATCTCAATGAGAACATGTGCATTTATTTAAGATGTAATAACTGTAATCTCCCCTGTAACTTTACCTGACATGCAAAACCATATCATCAATGATTGTGGAAATTTGCATGTTTTTTTTTTTCAGGCAGTTGTCTTTCATTGGAACGACACCAAACAAAAGTTCCAGCATTCTCTATCACTCTGCCTGATGCAGATTCATGACCAAATATCACTTCATTCAGTCATCCACAGTCCATGATTGCTTTTATTTAGCCCATTGTGTAACCTCATTTTTTCTGTTTAGGTGTCAATGATGGTTTTTGTTTTGCTTTTCTGTATGTAAATCCCATTTCCTTTAGGTGAAGTTTCACAGTTCGGTCACAGACAGTGACTCCAGTTTCCACCCATTTGTTCCTTATTTGTTTAGTTGTGCATTTTCTGTTATTCTGCATATTGCTTTAAATTTTCTACAGTATGTCGACACTTTGATGTCTTTCTTGGTCTATCAGTACGCTTCCCTTTAACAACCTTGCCATTTGATTTGTACTTGGTCCAGATTTTAGACACATCTGATTAGGAACATCATCTACCTTCTTGAGCAAGTTTTATTTTATATAGTTTTAACTTACATGTTTTTTTTGTTGGAGTCATGATTTATGTCAATCAGCTTGGTGCAACAGCTCACCAAGGTGTGAAAGCACACTTTTAAAAAAAAAAAACTGCAGATCAATTACAGTAGCAGATGTAATCTGATAGAGTGTTTGTTTTAAAACAGCAAAGTACATGGTGATTCCATATTTTGCTTGATCTGCATATTGTCTTTTTTATTTTATTTTATATTATTAAGTGTTTCTTAAAGCCAGAAGGTTAGAATGTTAAATTAAAAGTTTTGTGGCATGTCCGTACTGCATTGAATGCACAGGACCCTCTTGTTTTGCTAAGTATTATTATATTTCCCCCCTTTTTGGGGGTCTTAGCATGCTCAAAAACAAATGAAAATTTTCAGACAGGTTGGAATTTGCTGCCATTAGGATGCCTGAGGGTCGCGTGGCCCAAGGCCACCAGGGGCCCCCACACAAGATTTAGCTGGATAGCTGACACACACTTTCACTTAACACATGAAACTCGGTACACATTTAGAGCTCATTTAGCCGAACAACTTTCGCATGTCATGGACTCAACTCAACAGGAGGCTGGCTATTTTGGGTCGTTCACAAAAATGCATCTGATGGATTTTCATATACTCCTCCTAGGGAATTTATATGATCGTCACCAAACCGCGGGCCGATGTGATCTAAAGACATTGAGGACGCAAAATTGTAGAGGGATTTTTGATCTCAAACGGGTCAGCTGTGATAATGTCTTAAACTTACACTGAAAAATGATTAATAACTTTCTGTGTGGCATTATATTGAGTGCCATTATATTCAGTGACACGTTCAGTGACATCACATTGAGTAACATCATAGTGTGGTGCTTACTTTCCAGGATCTGCGGCCTATTGAACATACATACACATCACAAACCTTAACACTAGCACAAACAAACACACTCATACAGCACACACATAACAAATGTTAACACTCGCACACAAACTCATGTATATCACAGATCACAAATTTTAACACTCACATCTGTCTTCACATGCCTGCACTCAGAAATACACAACCACACACACTAACAAGTCACATGTGTGACACACACATCACACACATACTACCACAATCACTAGTGTTAACACACACTCACCTGGCCCTGAAGTGTGCAAGTGTTTGTACCATGTGATGGATTCCTGTGTTCTAGAGAATGTGCGACAGAGATGAGCGTCCCCACGGAGGGAAATTCTACAGACATTCTAAAGAATTGTGCTATTTAAATTTTGCGGTAACCTTGCGGAAGGCCCACTTATGGGTCTGATGGTCAGGTGTACACAACGTTTTGACATATTGTGTACATATGGATACAAGGTATTCACAATGTCTTTTAAGTTTAAAATGTTGACAAACATCACAATAAAGCCACAAAACATCATATGATTATGTCTTTATTACAGGCAAGCTCTGAATTTTATGAAGAAGCAGAATGATACATATTATGAAAAAAAAAAAAAACTAAGTCAAACATGTAGAGGGGTTTAATATTTTAGTATTATAGGTTTTGCCACAGAAACCAGACAAAAGTCTCTTTCTCAAAATCTGATAGCAGATCAGTACAGGTGCACCGTCAATGCCTTACAGATAATTGTCCTGAGATTTACCAGAGTTAAGAGAATCTTTACTCAAGGAGAATCAACTGACTCCAGCATGATTATGACTAGGGGTTAACGTATGGAAAAAAAAAAAAAAAAAGTTTTTTTCTGAAATTCAGGTTAGTACATTTGTCAAATTTAAGTTGCTTTAGACTCTAATGTGTCTTGCAGTCATGTATGGATGTTTTAAAGAAACCATTCTCTTAGTAACTGCGACCGAATAAGGTGTAGTACTGGGCTGGCTCTTTGCCGCTGATGCACATCTGCCCTGGCTGCAGAGTCTTTAGTGGTTGGAAAGGGATGCAAAGGCTCTTGGCTCCCATTGACGGTGCACCTGGCTCCAGATCCTGATCCCTGTGGGCAGCGAACAGAGGGATGTTGGTGTTAATTAATTACATTACATTCTCTGTAATATAATGGGAAAATTGTTTGAGATTAGGCTCTTACTTCGCAGTGGTCTTCTTTATCCAGTCCTCACAGTCAATGCCTCCGCAGAATGGGATCTGCACAATCTGTGAACCATAAATAAAACACATTGTTAGGGAACACTACACAGTTTTGACCATTGCTTTTGCATATACTAGATAACAGACAGTTCTGAATGAAATGCGCACCTTCCCCTGGTCCAACTCTTTCTGGAACTGCTCCATAGTGTCAACTGCCACCATGTGTGATTTCATCTCAGCAGAAGCTCTTGATAAATATACAGATTAAGTGTTTTAAATTTCAATAAAAAGGCCTTATTGCTCTTAATATATTATGGTGGTAGTATGTATGTTAGTAATACACAGATTAATTCTGGTAATTAGTTCTACATTTATGCATACAGGTGTGTACCGTTTAAAAAGGTTATCCTGAATCTCCTCGAGCAAGTGGGTAATCTTCTTTTCGACATCCCCATCGGAAAGGACGATCTTCTCTCCTGTGTCTCTCCTGACTACCACACATTGTTTCTGCTTCAGATCCTTAGGGCCAACCTCCAAGCGAATCGGGACACCCTGGATAGATGAAATAAATAATTTGCAAATTCAACATTAAAAAACAATTAACTATTAGATTAGTATGGAGAAAGCTAACGATCACCTAAAGACAACATATCTTTACCTTCAACTCCCAATGATTAAACTTCCAGCCTGGTGAGTAGTTGTCACGAAGGTCAGACTTCACCCTGACTTCTGCCTTTTGTAGCCTGGAGAGATACTTGGCGCACTGAGACATCAGGAGCTCCTTCTCAGCCTCGGGCAGAGTGGCTGTGATACCACAAGGAATGATGATCACCTGACAAAAACAACAAGTGAACATGTGAGAAACTGAAGTTCAGAGGTGCCGAGAGAAGTTCAGAGGTGCTGAGATAAAAGTCAGTAGTTCTTACCTGCAGACAGGCCACTCTGGGTGGCAGCACAAGGCCCATGTTGTCTCCGTGCACCATGGTCAGAACTCCAATGGTGCGGGTGGTTAAACCCCATGAGTTCTGATAGGCTAGCTGTTTCTCACCAGGTTTCTTCGGGTCTTCAAACATGATCTCAAACATTCTGGAGAAGTTCTGGCCCAGGTGATGTGATGTAGCACCCTGAGAGCATACAAAGCAAAATAATTAATCTCAAATTCTCTAATGGTTCAAAGACACCATCACTAAAAAGCTGTTCATTTAACAATAGATAACAAAATTGGTCTTATTTCAATTTTGATGTTACCAGAAGAGTAAACACTGACCTGAATGGCTCTTCCACTAGCTGAGATAAAGGCCTCAATGGTTGTAGTGTAGTCTCCTCCTGCAAATTTCTCTTTCTCGGTTTTCCTTCCTTTAACCACCGGGATGGCCATGAGCTCCTCATACACTCGTGCATACAAATCCAAAATCTGTAGAACCTGCCCTCACAAAAAAAGCATACACATTTACACACTGCAGGAAGTTTTGTTTATAAAGATAACACAAGAGTAGCACTATAGACTCGTGTCTGACCTCTTCTGCAGCCTCCTCTTTGGTGGCGAAGGCCGTGTGTCCCTCCTGCCAGAGGAACTCTCTGGTCCTGAGGAAGGGCTGGGGGTGCTTGAACTCCCACCGCTAATCAAAAGAGATAAAAAAAAGAATTTTAGCAGGTTGATTTAAGTGTGGACCAGCATATAAAGCCCATGCATGGCATCATAATTCTCTTTTTAGTAATCTAGGAACAAATCTAAACTATTGCATCATATACAGCTTTATTAAGATTGTACAGCTGATAAATATTTTAGGGTAAATAATTACATTTTTGTAAAGTTTTATAATACGATGCAAACTTTTCCATGCCTCTACATACATTTTATGTAATATACATTTAAACAGCTTGTGTCTGCTGGATCCCCTTTGTTTAACTGGAAAATGCAAATGTGTTTCCTATCGTCTTTCTATGGGTCTTTCCATCACTTACATGTTATATATCTGGTTCTTTTGATGTGTGGGATGCATGTGATGTACGTGTATGTGATTTATGTAAGCTTAAATATGCTATCGCTGCTGATAATAAACAGAGATCTTCAGAAAAATCATAATAAATCACAAGTGTGTGCATGTGTGTGTGTGTGTGTGTGTGTGTGTGTGTGTGTGTTTGTCCATCCTAAAATTGGGTGCCTGGCCAATAAGTGTATTGTGGTGCGGCAGACACAACAAGCCAAAATTCTTCTTCATTTTCTTCAAAGTTAATAATTCAGACAATCAAACCTTTTTTAAACGGAATTATTTCTTGACTTTAAATGTTTGATATTTGCGATATTAATGTAAATGGCACAAAAACCCATGAATGTATATTTTTATATATATGTATATAAGGACAACATGTCCTTCTTAAACTTTTATGAATTTTATCATTTTTTAACTTTGCGATTAAAAACAATAATGTGTTGAGATGCTGGCATTTTTTTTTTGCATATGCTGTCCAATATAATCCATTGTAATTTATCTTAAGTGAACTAAAGGTACTGTGGGTGAAAATGCATGGAACTTCTTCTTTTGTTTTTTTACTCACTACTGTTTAAACATGTCAAGATGATCGGAATGCACCCTATTTGAAGTATCCTGCAAAGTATACTGCACAGGGTATTCAGCCATGTAAAGTGTGTGACCACAGTGAGCGAAACTGCTCAGTTCAAAGGGAACTGTGAATGATGCAGAGAACAAATGAACAATGGGTCTTTAAAAAAATTTCCATCAGTCATTGTGCCTCGCTGGAGCATGAAAACTTAAAAAGGGATTTATATATACTGTATCTATCATCATTATTGTAAAAAACAAGATAATATTAATATGACAATTTATTTAATTTAAATCGATAAATCCTTACTATAATATATAATATACTATATATAATATAGGCTAGCAATTTGTAAAAAACTACAAAAAAAAAAAAAAAAAAAAAAAAACTGACTCTCTATAGATCTTTTAAATTAATCAAATTCGTTTACCCCCCATTTTTTGTTTCGAAAAGTATTTAATATTTAACTTCTGTAGTCTAAAATTTCCAGCACAGCAGCACCAGGAATCAGATGTGCTTATGTTACCAGTATACGCCTGGAGGAAGTGACCTCTGTGCTGGTGATGTAGCAGGGTGTTTCGAGCGATGGAATTTTGTTGAGGGAAGTTCCCTTAAGTGACACGGAGCAGGGAGTACTGAATACACTGTGGAATGGAACGCAGCCTCATATTTTCCCCTATTGTGACCTCATACTGGAGAACACCCTGCCCTGGCTTGTTGTTCAGCTCTGCTGGTGTGTGTGTGGTTCAGCAGATCTCATTTACATAGACAATTAAATGGAGTGTTCTTGGAAGGGAAGTGAAACGAGACATTTGGGTATGAATAAATGCATTACAATTTATGGGACCTATGCTTAACTTGTTAAAAAAAAAAAAAAAGTACAATATGGGAACTTGTGTGTTTTTATGTTGCACAAAACAACTGAAGGATTTTGATTTCAACTCACCACAACGTTACACCACTGGTTAAGTTTTATTGGCAGATCTCTGTGGGACTGGACCCATTTAGCATAGGCAGGGTACATTACTGAAAAAGAAGCCGAAAAAACAATGCATTAAAGTATTCCATCTGATATCATTCTAGGTCTCGTAAAGGCTATTTTGTGCCTCACCTGTCTCACTAGTGGGACGCACAGCAATAGGCTCTGCGAGCTCAGTCTTCCCTGATCTCGTCACCCATGCAACCTAGATAGAGATCAGAATGTATGGCTTTTCTTTATAAAAAAAAAAAAAAATAAATAATATAAAAATCATTTTAGACTTTCAGAAAAAACTCGTCCATACCTCCGGGGCAAAATCAGCAATGTGAGTTTTCTCCTTCTCCAGAGCTGCCTGAGAGACGAACATGGGGAAGTAGCAGTTCTCTACTCCTAGCTTCTTGATTTCACGGTCAAAGAATTCTTTGATACTCTCCCAGATCGCAAAAGCCCACGGCCTCAGCACGTAACAACCACTAACATCATAATACTCAATCATCTCTGACTTGGTAATAACCTGAAAACACAGCACAATTGGTTAAGCATGACCATTTCAGGAAACATTTTAGTTCTGCATGATAACACGCATCTCTAAATGACATAATATAAAAATCACAGCACAGTACCTGAGAGTACCAGTCAGCCAGATTTTCCTCTTTCTTTGCCTCAAGTCCTAACCTAAAATGTGATAATGATATACAGCAGATAATGTCAGCGTACTGATTAAGCAATATTGAGAAAAAAAAATGCAAGTACAGTACAAGATGACCCTGAATGATACAATATCAGTGAGCATTTAAATACAGCATGAAGCTTCTCTGATGCTGATCATCATAATTCATAATGTAAATATGATTTCTGAGCACTTTATTAGAAAGAGTAAAAGGAGACTTGCAGCATGAAAACACACCTGAAAAATCTGTAGGAATTGCGTAATGCATGTAATCATGACAACAAGGGCCGGAATCCCCAAGAACGTTTCCAACTATCCATGCCAAGAAGAAAAATGCTGGTTTGTGAGCAAACAGAAGCCCTAACCAGTAAAGCCTGGTTTATGCTTCTGTGAAACGTCTATGAGACAGCAGGATGGGCATCTCCTCAGAAATGCAACTGCATGTTGCGACAATGCAGACGGAAACAAATGTAACATGAAAATGTGAAATGTGACTTGTCTGTATTGCATATTTCAGCTTCTTCCTCAATGTGTCCATTTTGAAAGCTGAATGAACACAGAGCAAATTAAGTACGGACTAATCTAAATAATAATAACTAATAAACACACAATTGATGATGTTTTGTACGATTTGTATTCTTCAGTCTGATTTGTATTCACCACACTACAAAAACTGCCAGATGGCAACCAATTCTTGGCGAGAGATAGCTACAAACATTTGATGAGGGCATCTCATTTGCCACTGTTTGTGGCGAGACTCTGCACAGCGGCATAGAAATCCCACTGCCGACATTACTGATTATGTTGATTGTGTATATGCACAAAGAGTGCACAGGGGCATCGAAACATTTAGGTTCATCCTCTTAGACTTTATCCTTAAAAATCTGAACCCTGTTAGATTAATTCTTTAAGCAGAGACCTAATATGCTGGTGGTGTTCATGCTGCATAGCGCTGAAATTCACACCACCAACTAATTTGCATGAGCATCGCCGAAGAAAACACCTGTTGCTCCCTGACCTCAAAACGATGAAGCAGCAGCCTAAATATGTATTACAGTCTGCGTCGTTGCTGGGGTCAGTGCCTGGGAGTCCCTGGGCTCCTATTTGTTGGGTTTCATACAAGAATTGACCGGCTGTTTCTTTGGAGCAGATGCTTACAGATACTCTGGTAATGCTGCTTTCCAGCAGTTTAGCAGGTTGTAAGCAGTTTGTTTATGCACATAGAGACCTAGAACTAAACCATGTGTAGACTTTCATTACCATCACGTTGAAAATCGGTGCTTTACTAGTTGGTACTCACTACTGAAGCAAATCATACTCAACACACTAAAACTCTACTTATGAGAAATTAATCAAAATGAAGTATACATCTTTCATTATTAGACCTGCACTGGATAAATCTGAACTTTTAGAATGGATGAGCCTTTTTAAGAGAAATACAGTTTATATTATTTTTTAAAAATAAATCACCGGATGCAAAGCTGAGCAAAGTTTTTTTTTTTAGTAAGATCTTTTGTTTCTATATAAATTTTGTCAATCCTTGGCATTTATGTAAAGAAACTGTTATTTGTAAAAAAATATATATATATTTATATGTTATGTTCATATTTAAAAATAAGTAAAAAAAAATTACTCATCTAAATTATTCGTATTTACCTGTAATCTAATAAAAGGACTAATCAATGATCCGGAAAATCATCCCTAGATTAATTGTGAAAACAATTACACTAATAAAAAAAAAAAAAACATCCAAAAGATTAGTTGATTATAAATAAATTCATACATAAGATGTTAGTTGCTGTTTTAGTGTGGTGTTTCTATTAAAGTGCTCAAAAATAATCCTTACAAATGTCCTTAATCACAGCGCATAATCTGAGATGAAGAATCAGACATAAATGCAGTGATTAAGATTTAGTCTTGGAGGTTATAACCAGTTATGGAAGTACTGCAACAACATCCAAACTTTCTCAAGCCTCCAGTGATGTAACCAGTCTCAAGATCTAAATTTCTTCAGAATTTTAGATAATGTAAAATTCCTCAGAACATACAGAATGTAGATTCCCACAAAATCGCTACTTAGTACTTCCATGGTTTTAGGCATCATACCGTGTTTGTTTCTTCGGTCCTTGACCATCTCCTGCTCCTCCTGCCCCACTCTCCTGACCCTGCTGAGGTTTTTCTCCTCCTTTCTGTGGCTTGCGGCCTCCTCCTCCTTGTTTCTCAGAAGTGTTCTCACGCTCCTTTCGGCTCTTGTCCTCTGATCCTGTGTTCCCCGTACCCCCTGCAGCACTCACTGGCTTGTACTCCTGTCCAGTGAGAGCTTTGTATTGGCCCTTAAGCTCCAGCAGAGTCTTCACTGCCATTTCGACCTGATCCTATTTAAAGAAAGAAAAAGAAGAATGAAGTAAACACTGACCAACTCTTTTATTGTTGAACTGTAGCATTGTGCAGCTGGGGAATTGTAGCAAGAATCAGTATCGAGCACCAATCCCATAATAATGCACTAATCTAGCAGTGTCAGCCCTGTGTCGCATATCGTTTAACTGTGCAATGAATTTTATTCTGCAGAAAGTCAATTTTAGGGTTTATGCACTAGCAAAGCAATAACCGGTGTTTTTTGGGGTTCCTAAAAAGTTCTCTTAAATGTTTTCTGGGACAACAAGAAAGTACTGGTATCGGCACTCTGTATTGGCACATACTCAAACAGAAGTACTTGTACTCGGCATGAGAAAAAAAAAGTGATTATAATAGTTAGACTCCCCGAAAACATACAGTGCACTTGAGAAGGCTGGCTATCCATGGTAAAATGGCAAGTGATATATGTATATTAAAAAAAAGTAAATAAAAAGAAATAATAAGTGAAATGGGAACCTGCAAAAGTGAAATGAAAACCACGCACACAAAGCTCATAGTGTGCAGAGCCGTAAACAAACACTTTGCTGAGCCACTTTCTGTTACATCATTTTATTATGTCTATCCAGAGAAGTGTCTAGCAAATTATTTGAACATCTTGGCTTAGCGTTCTCTTCAAGCCAGTACACAAACTTCCACCCAGATTCAGGTCTGAGATTTCCCTGGGCCGTTCCTTACTATGGATCTACTTTTAATGGAGCGGTTTCTTTGAACATTTGGATGTTTTATTTTGGTTGTTGTGCTTAAATCTGAAATGACTTAATCATCTGCTTTCTTTCAGATGGCTGATGGTTTTGAAAATTCCCTCCACTTAGAAAAAAGCCCCAACTTAAATCATGAGGCATGATGCTGCCGTCACCATGCTTCATTGTTGTGATTCTGAGAGTTTTTTTTTTTAAGTGATGTCTTGTGTTTTGGAATTATTTCCAACCTCTGTGATTCCCCTTGTTGATTGTTAACTTTTACTTGGGATTTACTAGAGTCATTGTTATTGATGAAACTTGCACTCTAACTGCTACTAAAAATGAGTTTGAAAACAACAGCATGTAAACACTTATGAAAACTAGTTATTTTCAAAAATTTAAAATCCTTTTTTTTTCCTTCTGATTTTTGTTTTATTATTATTATAGGTTGAAATTTACATTAAAAGGTGCAAAAAAAAAAAAATCGCCAACATGATTTAATCACTACTGCCTATAACAGAATGCTTCTTGTTAAAGCAAACATATAATAAATATATATATATGAATATAACCTGAATTTATATATAAAATACAAAAATAAAACTGCACAAATAATCACAGACTAAATATAAAGGTGTAATAGTACCTTAGGGGCTTTCTCTGATTTGAGCTTTCTCACTTGCTCCCCCTGCTGGGAGACCTGAGCATACAGAGCCTGAGCCTGAGGAGAAGAGCTGGACGGAGGAGGTGCAGCAGGGCTGGCTTGTGCAGGCGTGGGAGCAGTGCTGGGAGCCTGGCCTGGTTTATATTCTTTTCCAGTTTGCTGCTTGTATTCAGCCTTAAGTTCCAGCAGCTGTTTCACAGCAGCATCCACTTGGTCCTGGAATAGGAGGAAATCATGACTTGTTAATTTGAAAACTATAGCATTGTACCATCGTGGTGTCAATGCTGCAGCAGCTATAGGTATCAACCAATGATTAGATGTTTTTGAGTAGCCGCCAGGAGGCGTCATTTGAATCCTCAAAGGTTCAACTCGGCGTCCAAGGTGAGTTATTTCTACATCATTTCAGACAAAGCAACCTGCCAAATCAGGAATGTCATTAGAAATGTATTACTCCAAAGGCAGAAAGACGCAAACCTTCGGTGCCTTCTCCGTTTTCAGTTTCCTCACAAGGTCACCCTGCTGTGACACGCGCTGGTAAATGTCCACAGGTTCTTTGTTGAGGCATGCGGGTGCTGAGGAAACTGGTGTTGCGGTGGTTGATGGAGTGGAGGCTGATGAAGCAGGGGCCGCTCCTGGCTTGTAGTCCTGACCTGTCACCTTCTTATACTCTTCCTTCAAAGCAAGCAGTTGTTTCACAGCCACATCGATTTGCTCCTGGGGAGGAAAGCATGAGAATAGACATTAAAAAAGAAAACATTATAGACTGCACCTAACAGAGTTAAAAAGCAGGCAACCCTAACTAAGAAGGTCTACTCAGGTAGTGGCATTTCATAAAAAAATAAGTTTGGAAGTGTGGGTTACAGCTACTTTGAAACAAACAAAAAACAAACAAACAAAAAAAAAATAATAAAACTCCTCGAATTTGCTCTGCACAAAAACGCTTATGTGAGCCATGCTTTGCCAAAAGGAGCTCTCGGAGGAACTATGATTAGGTATTGCTGATTTACATAAAGCTGAAAAGGGTTAAAGTAATTTCAAAGACTTTGTAAATTTACCAGTTTACAGTTGACAATATAGGATACTTAATGTGGCTACTTAACCAAAAAGTGGAACCAAGTCAAACTGACTCAAAGAGCACAATGAAGACTCAGCAATGAGGTAAAGAAACAACCTGAGGAACAGCCAAAGATTTGAAGGCATAATTGGAACTGGCTAACATGTGTTGAGTCCACAGATGTGCTCAATAAAACACTGAACAAGTAGGTTGTTCATGACAGGACACCACAAAGGAATCCACAGCTTATGAAAAAGAACATTGCTGCCTGGCTGAAGTTTGTGAAAGACCACGTGAACGCTCCATAGCGGTATTGGCAAAATGTTTTGTGCACTGGTGAAATTAGGATTGTTTTATTTGGAAAGAACACGCATGCACTACATGCACACACATGCACTACATCTGATGTAAAAAAAGATCATCATTAAAACATCATCCCAACTGTCAAATATGATGGAAACATCTGATTGGACGTGTTTTTCTGCATCAGTTTCACTGCCCCCCAAAATATTACCAGTTTCCAACATATGTTTTTTTTGCATATAAAAACAATCAAAACTCACTTAAGGAAGAAAACATGACTTGTGAATTCAAATCCACGGCAATCTACCGTCTGTTGGCACACTTTGGTCCACAGTCATTTGTAAGTAATTTGTGTAAAAACAACCTGCCAAATCAATGAGAACACAAACCTTCGGCGCTTTCTCAGTTTTCAGTTTCCTCACAAGGTCACCCTGCTGTGTCACACGCTGGTAAATGTCCACAGGGTCTTTGTTGTGGCATGCGGGTGCTGAGGAAACTGATGTTGCGGTGGTTGATGGAGTAGAGGCTGATGGTGCTGCAGGGGCAGCTCCTGGCTTGTAGTCTTGACCTGTCACCTTCTTATACGCTTCCTTCAAAGCAAGCAGTTGCTTCACAGCCGCATCGATTTGCTCCTGGGGAGGAAAGCATGAAAATAAACAGAGTTAAAAAGCAGGCAACCCTCACTGAAAAAGTCTACTCAGATAGTAATTTAACATTTCACTACAAACAACAAATTTTCTTAAAATATTTGTTGCATTTAGAAAAAGAGATCCTGATCACGTACACATACGTAAATACACTAAACTATATGTCCCTGAACAGCCTCAACATATAATTAATTGCATGCACTATTTTTTTTCAGATACAGTTAAACCTTGGATTGCGAGCATAGTTAATTCCAGAAGCGTCTGTAAATCAAAAAACTCGTATATCGAAGCAGTTTTCCCTATAAGAAATAATAGACTTGGATGATTTATTCCACCAACCAAAAAAAATAATAATTTATTTTCTATATATATATAATTGATACAAAATATAGAGTAAAAAATAAAACAGATTAACCTGCACTTTACACGTTTAAAAAGAATCCCGACAGAGCAGGGTTACCGTTAGTGTTTGTGTGAACCCGTGCAAATGTATGTTTCTCTCTATAATCCTACAGGTGGTATGCTGCAACCTATTTACACATTGGCAAACAGCATTGTGTGGTTTTATCTGCTATGCTTGTTTAAAATAGTAATATTATTATTATTATTTACGTTATAATAATGTATATTAAATTGTAATATTTATAGAATTGTGATCCTTGTAAAATTGCAGTACAAATTAAATCAGTATCTAGGTATTGCAATAGTTTTAAACTAGGTCATCCATAGGTTTTTTTTATATACTTTGTGTATGTATTTAGGCATGTTTAAGACTACTCCACCAAGATTCATAACGTAGAATTGCGCACAAAATGATTATAGTTCCACACTTTTTTCCCCTATCCTAATGTGTAAATAACAGCAGTTTATTTATTAGTAGTAGTATTCAATTTAATTGATAAATTATTTAATAAAACACTGTAAATTTAATGCATTATCATCACCATCATCTCCAGAGCCTCACCTTTGCTGCTTTCTCTGTTTTAAGTTTCCTGACCAACTCCCCTTGTGCTGCAACCTGTGAATAGAGGTCAGCAGGGCAGGAGCTCGGTGATGGAGCAGGTTGTGCTGGTGCTGCAGATGGAGCAGCCATGCCTGGTTTATAATCCTGACCGGTGAGCTGCTTGAACTCAGTTTTTAAAGCCAAAAGCTCCTTTACAGCTGCATCGATTTTGTCCTATAAAAGACAAAAGAGGGGAAAAAAAGACATTTCCATTAAAATAAAAAGAAACATGATCTGTTTAATTTATGATAATAGCAGACTATTAGTATCTATTGACTCACCTTGGGTGCTTTCTCGGCCTTCAGCTTTCTCACCACCTCACCTTGCTCAGCTACACGTGTGTAAGGGCAGGCTGAGGACATGCTTAGGCTTTTGGATGCAGGTGTTGAAGATTCTTCTTTCTTATCACTTACCTTAGGATAAATGGATATAAACAGATTCTTTACTTCCATAAAACAACAAATGAAAAGGAAAGCATTAGAAATATGAATCGGTAAATGCTGCACTCACTGGTTTAGTGATCGGCTGGCTCTTGTTTTTGTCCTTGGAGCCAGATGTGGGCATTTCCTTGGTATGGCCATCTGGGATATATAGCAGGATACACGGGCTCTCCTTGCAGCTATGAGGACTGGACAAGTAGATCAAATATACAGTTTCGTTCAGCATTTGAATTTCAGCATTTTGTAGTAATTAATTACAAAGATAAATGTAAGGGGTCAAGCGTCTGATTTATTATACCAGTTATTTTCATCAACCAATCATATACCAGCAGCTTTATCAGCCAGAAAGAACTATTAAAACATGCCAGGATATAATTTCTGTCCAGCAAACCATACCAACCTGACTGGCTCGTAAGGTTGATCACAGATATAGAAGCCCCTCCTCTGCAGCTGGATTATATCTCCTTTCTTTAGGTCCTTCAGGCATGGGTCGCCAATCATGATCTCCTCGATCTTTAAAACACAGACAGACAAACTTGATGTTAGCATATTCTTTACATATAAAAAGGGGGGGTGAATCTAATTTTGTCAAGAGAAATAAACCGGCTAGTAACCGGATGGTACTGTAGTTACCCCTTTGATGGGAGAGTGCACTAACAGTGAAGAGAGGAAATTGGTGTTGCACACAATTGTGCAAAGGTGCACAGTTTCCTAACACCACTTAATTGATGCATGTATATTGCTTCATTTAAGTGGTGTTAAGAAACTGTGCACTTTTGCCCAACTGTGTGCAACACGTTGCACTAAGGAAGAAGAGTGGAAATTGGTTTTCTTCCACCAATGTGACAACCACCAGCTAGTAGGGTTGACTATCACATGCTTCCTCCAAGACAGGACACCATTCGACCACATATTTTTCGAACTGCTGCTTATGCACCCCTGGGGACATCGTCCAACAAGCTTGCAGTTTCCCAATAGTTGGCTAGTGTGATGCTGCAAGTGCACAGGTGTAATCGCCAACATGACCAATCAGCTCTCCAGATTCCATGCAAAAGATGGCTGTAGCTTCCCCCCAGGAGAACTACTGATGCAAACAACTTTTGAACTGCTCCTGGATGTACGTGTAACCCGGTTGGCATTAGTTCATTTACTTGCTGAAAATGCTCTGTAATTTTCTTTAAGGAAGGGCATTGTTACACCATGTTCCCCTGTATTTGTTTTTTTTATTTGCCTTATTTGATTACATCACTCAAACCTGGTATTAATAAACATGGGTGCTGAGGAAAAGAACATACTTCTTCCAAATACATTTCTTCAATCTGGTATTTTTTGATTGTGTTTAAGTTGTTTTGTATTGCTTAGGGTTTAAACAAGCCAATTAGACCCCCCCCCCCTGTGGCACAGCAGAAGCTTATTTCCATGGACACTGATGTGGTTATTTGACTAACACAGACATATCCATGACCTTTATGTAAAGTCTCTTGTCCAAAGTGCTCAGCTCATTCAGTCTAAAGTGGTTATCAACTCCACACCACCTGTCCTGCACATCTTAGTGTTTTCTCAGCTTCCAGCACACATGATTTACCTAATCATATAATTAACAGGCTTTTCTGTTCTCGCCTTTTTAAGTAGTTATGAACATAACATATCTCAGTGCTAAAACACCATAGCTGTAATCGCTATAAGAATATAGAATGAGCTGAGATTTTGCCCACAATTAACAGATCCCATGACATGACATCTATGTCAATTATGTTTGTAAGCATAAAACAGTGAAACTGGTGTTTAACTGCTATAACTCACGCACAGATTTTAAAGCATGCCAATCAAGCCAATTAGGCCAAGACACATTAGTTTTCTTTTGGTCCTTGTATTTGCTAGATCAAAAGAAACCCTATTACAATCTAAAAAATAATAATAAAAAATAAATGTTACAGCATTTTACCATGCTCCAACAGCCTCAGCACTCACCTTGCTCTTCGGGTTAATGTAGTCTTTGAAATTGTCATCTTTGCCCAGCACAGGTTTGGTAATGAGGTGCTGGTAGTTGATACACACAGTAGGGGTGAAGGGAGCTTTGGGGGTGTCAGTTAGCCAAGTTATTTTGGTAGTCTTCTTATAGTCTGTGTTCTCCAGGTTTAGACGGCCTTCTAGGGATGTCACAGCTCCACTGTGGTCTCTAAAGCAGCAAAAAAAAAATAATGATTTGTCTTGCATTCAATAAAAAGATGTATTGAATGTCAATTAGCTGTCAGATACCAGAAGAAATTTACTTGTGAATTTTAGTAATGATGATATTGCCCCAGTTAATGAAGGTAACAGTCTCTCCCTCAGTAAAGGTCGCAGCATCCGCCCCCTCAACAAACACCTTTGGGCCATACCACACTTGCTTCATCCCCACATCTGCGTTCTAAAAAATAAACAAACAAACCAAAACAAAAAGCACCTAAATTCTCTTGATTTTTAAATGATTCTGCAGTAATGCACAGCGGCCCATTAAAAACAGCTTAAGAGCACCTGTCTATATAATCATTTTACAATTCAGCTGTCTAATGCTCACAGGACAGACTTTTTTTTTTTTTTTTGCTGCTGCTGAGAGGTAAGCGGGGGAGAGTGCAGGTCAAAAGGAAAACACAGCATAATATCACTGTTAATAAATTAGACCATGTGACATGGCCTATTTAAACTTTTTGGTTAAATCTTTTTTTTTTCCTTAAAAATTAAAAAAATTCGTACTTTCCCAGATTGATTCGAAAAGATAAATTAGATAAGGGCTGCTGGAAAAACAAATAAACATAAAACATTGCACGCACACACACGCACGCACACGCAGTATCTGACAAAATTAACTAAACTACTTTGTTATATGTTCTCAAGGGACAATACTATAAAAATTAAAACTGAATAAACTTTAGAGTAGTCAATGCGCAGCTTGTACAGCAGTACAGATTTACTGTCCTCTAACAATAACTCAACATGTAGACATTATAGTACAAATAACTATAATCTAGACAACAAAAATGATTACACTACGTGAGTCCATCATTCTTAACTGTAGGCAAGAGACGATTCTCTTGGTACTCTTAACCAGGGCGTCACCACACATGCTGGACATGGCTGACCCAAAGAAGTTTATCTTAGTCTCATCAGACCAAAGGACATAGTTCTAGTAATTCATGCTTTTGGACAAGTTGTCTTCAGCAAACTGTTTGCAGGCTTTCTTGTGAGCCAGCTTCAGAAGAGGCTTTCTTCTGAGATGACAGCCATGCGGACCATCTTGTTGCAGTGTGTGGCATATAGTCTGAGCGCTGACAAGCTAACCTCCCGCTTCTGCAACCTCCAAAGCAATGCTGGCAGCACTTATGCGTCTGTTTTTTCTGCACCTGACACGTAGCAGGAGAACTCAACTTCTTTGATCCACCCTTGCGAGGCCTATTCTGAGTGGAACCTGTCTTGCAAAACCTCTCTATGACCCTGGCCACTGGACTGTAAGTCAGTTCCAGGGTGTTACCGATCATCTTGTAACCTAACCCATCTTTATGGAGAGTAACATATCCGATTTCTCAAACCCTTTGAGAGTTCTTTGCCAAGCGGTGTCATGTTGATCATCCAGTGGTCAGTATGAGTGAATTGTACTCAAAGCACTGCAATTTAAATGCTCTGATATAAGGAACAAATTCATATGGTCCTATCAAGGTGACAAACACATGAACAGAATAAATAGGAAATGTGACTTTGCATGGCTAAATCTATACTGTTATACAAGCTGCACATTAACTACTTTAAACTATATCCAAGTTTAATTTCTATAGCATGGTTTTTTGAGAAGATATACAATACTAAAATGTTAACTGAAATTAGAAGGGTGTACTCACTTTAGTGAGTGTATATATAAATTATGAACTAACTACTATTAAATGTAAAATTTTGTATTAAAGCTTATTTTTCTAGGCTAACAATAAATACTTGAACGAATTATCTTATTAAGAGGATGCCAATATTTATTACCTTAAAATTATATATACAGTATTATATATATATATATATACACACCATAATTTTAATAAACTTATAACCTTGAATGTGGGTCAAGAGTGTGCAGACGAGTGTTAGGGAACACAAATCATTTCAGATTAAAATGTCAGTTGGTTCATCAGTTGTTTTATTGAGAAGGGGGGGACAAAAAAACAAAAAAAAAACAAAAAAAAACTGCCCTTGGCATATTCTTAAGTGATAAATCATACTAGTGTAACCTTTCTTAATGTCTACCATGAGACCTGGGAGCATGTGTGTGTCAGAGCTGGATTACATGGTAGTGAAGGCATTACAGAAGGGATGGTAATATCTATCAGTAATAAATTAGCACTTGGCATTTACCTTGGGATGTTTGGCCACCTCCTTCATTTCCTCCTTGGCATCGGAAAGGGTGATGGGAACAACCTGGGAGCTTAGCAGGGCACTGTACCTAGGAGCTACTGGGTCAATGACCTACAGCAGAGAGAGAGAGAGAGAGAGAGAGAGAGAGAGAGAGAGAGAGAGAGAGAGAGAGAGATGAGACTACAATAAAGATAACAGATCAGGGAAAAAAAAAATGCTGCAATTGCAAGAGCCCAAAAAGGTAACAAAAAGGAACATATGATGGAGGAGAGACAGATGAAGTGTGCAAGGAAAGCTGAACTATTGTGTATTTTCCAAAAATGTTAAGCTACAACCCAAAGCAATAGATCAAAATAGAGTTTTCCACGGTACATCAGTAACGCAGAGTGAGTACTACAGGATCCCAAAACCACTGCATAAAGGAAATTGTTTTGTTTTTTTTCAGCATTATAACTGAATGTATCTAGGAGTCATGAAGTGAAATACTATGGTGCAAGGAATCTGCCAGAAGCTGTATGAAGGGAAAGGAGCCATAAGGAAGCAAATATGCAGTGAGAAAGCGAGGAGTGGTGATGGTTTCAGGTCCCATCACAGAAAAACAGTTAGAACATACGGATAAGCTGTATTAGCTCCAAAATCTTCATAAAAAGCTCTTTTGACAAAATAAATAAATAAATATTATGCACAATAGACATGAGTTCTGGCCAAAATGACACTTTTGCCTTCTGTGACAGATGGCCTGGGGAGGGGGGAGACAGAATGAGAGAGAGAGAGAGAGAGAGAGAGAGAGAACTATAAATACTGAATAGAAAGGACAGAGGAGTGAGAAGGGAAAACATGAGGGGAATGCAGACAAGGACAAAGAGGAGGAGTACCTTTGTACAGCTAACTGGCAGCTTGGAAACAGAAGAGTGAGATGCATTTTAATGCAGAACACAGGACAGAGTTCAAGAGGTCAGACAGTTCAGGTCAGACAGAATGGGAAATGTTTTGAGGTGCTTTCTCCTTGCTCCTATCATTCAGTAACACCTGAAGGATGTGTAATTATCCTCCACCTGTGCCTCCTCCAGTTTTTTTTTTTTTTATCGGAATGATGTAGAGGACTGTACGATGCAGTCAGATCAAAGTCAAAAGACCAAATTGCATGGCTAACCTGCTATACAAACAAAAAGCATGTAATAAACAAAAACGTTAACTGTACACTAAGGCAAAGTGATAAGAGAAAGGGAGCACTAATTAAAGAGCCAAGCAATGTCTTCCAGACTGCAACCAGGACAAGATGATGTTTATTGCATGTTACAGGTTTAAGCGCAAATAGTTTAAGCCGATAGCACGCTTACGGTTGAGAAAAGATGAAGATGATGCAAAACATCATACAAAATGTGCAACTGACAGGTAATGCTCTCCAAGGGTTTGAATTAGACAGGCGGCACAGACGATATGCCGTCTTCATAACGTAATTAAAGAGGTATGGTTTCAAAAGAGAAGCTGCCAAAACAAAACACCTTGAACAAAATAAGCGCGGTGGAGGGGTGATGGAGGTGTCCAGATTTGACAAACAGCAAATCTAAAATTAGTACAAGGCAGTATGTGAAACAGGATGATGAAAAACAAAAGCATGAAGGAAAAAAAGACAAGGATAGAAGTTAGAGCCATGCTTGGACAAAGCTGGGAACAAGGTTACGCAACCGACTTAGGAATACAGAGCCCTCCTTAATGAGCGACGAGCAAATCTAGGTTAGACAAGCAAGAGAGCTGTGAATCATGGGTAGACCGTCAATTCAATTCAACACAACACGATTTCTGGGCATTATGATTTTCAGTAAGATTAAACGGCACTAATGTTTACTGTTTAATTTGACGTGAGCAGCTATTATACTTATAGGTTTTGAAGTATTAAAATCTAAAACTAAAATTAATTTAATAAGCATTGGATTGCTGTTTACCTTGTGTTGCTTGTTTTAATGTCATGTCTCGGACAAAGCAAGAATCTTTTTCCCCTTACAGTATTTTACTCTAGTCCTATAGGTGGAATGTAACAGATGCTAAAAACTCTGTGATACTCTCACATAACGTGAGTATTTGCAAAAGATGTGGTTTGAAATGGTTTGAATTCCGTCCGTGCCATTTTATTTTATTTTTTTAAAGAGTTCACGTTTTTAGAGTAGTGAATCACCTATGATTTGAAAACGTACCTATCGATCCAATTTATTAAACTGACCAACAAAAGAATGATTGAATTACATATTCAATTAAATTGTAGCGCTGTAGCAAGCAGCATATGCTAGAAACAAAAAATAAATGAATCCTTTAATAAGAAAAAGTAAAACATTATATCAGAGCCCAGTGTAGGTAATCAATCTACTGGCTACCATCAGATATCCGAGTCATGCATCAAGCTTCCAGCTTACTTCAGAGTGCTTTCTAAAGTCATTTAGAAGCACTTTTGCAACTCGTATTTTACATCAGCATGCTTGCTGAGAAATGAGACACTACTGACCACAGATGCTGTCAAACTGAACGCCATGTAAGGCTTGTGTCTTTACCTTTTTGTTGAAGGACCATATCTTATCCCACTCCATGTTGACCACAGACCTGGATCCACCCTGTGTAAGAAAATGTAAAGAAATAAAGGCAAGACACACATGACACACAGTTAAAAATGCACATATGCATAAACTGTCTCGTACCTGGGCAGCAATGAATTGTTTGAGCCCTTCAACGGTCATTCCCCTGCGCAGGACTCCTCTGACTGTAGGGAATCGTGGGTCATCCCTGGCAGAAAAGACAAACACCATTAATAAAACTTTATATATTTGGCTACGCAATTTAACTTTCTCAATCCCAATCCTTTGTCACCCCAATGTATGGCAAAACAAAACACTCACCAGCCATCCACATAGCCCTGATCCACAAACCAGGTGAGTTTCCTCTTCGAGAGTACGGTGTTATTGAGATTGAGCCGAGCGTACTCCCAGATGTAAGGCTTCCGCAGTCGCAGGGCGTTTATTACCCAGTAGAACTGCTCATCTCGGTCGTGGTACTCTGTGGTGCGGAGAGCGTGGGTCACACCCTCAATGCTGTCTACGATTGGGCAGGCGAAGTCGTATGTGGGGTAAACCCTGGAGCGTGGGAGCAGGAAACGTCAAATTTTAATCACTAGAACCAATAAATCAAAAAGTCCAAAAATCTGAGATATTATGAAGACATCTAAATAAAGACAGAAAAACTAGAGCAATATTTTTGTAAATGTTGGTTTAAACCATTTGGGCTTTAGTAGTTTGTTTTGTGCAACTAATCTGTTGAAATTATGCAATTACAACTTATAAAATAAAATTGGAATTGAGGAAATCATGTAATGTTAGCTATGATAGTTAAACGATTTAAGTGTCCAACCTTTGGAAAATTTAGCAACCCTAATATGTTACATTGATAGTTATGGATGCATAAATAACTGGTACCATTTGTGTGGTTATCTGTTACCATAACAACCGACACAAGCAAAAGTCTTTCCTAATGATGTGTGTGTTCCGACCATAAACCACGCGTACCAGCTGAAGCCAAACATGAACACGAGAAATGACAGGATCTCTGCTTGCCTTCTATACAAGAAACAACTCTTAAGTCTTTAGTCAAAACTGAAAATCTACAGAAAGTAAAAGACTTGGAGGTGATGCCTTGTTAAAATAAACCGTTTGTGAAAATGTAAAAAAAACAATAATAATAATAAAAAAAAAATAGCCAGTGGTTTAATAGTCACTGAGTGTTTAGACAAAACATTTTCCCCTTCAGTTCACCAGTTCACAGCGTGTTGAGTTGCAGAGACCA
The DNA here is from genome assembly GCF_024256425.1 of Clarias gariepinus. NCBI lineage: Eukaryota > Metazoa > Chordata > Actinopteri > Siluriformes > Clariidae > Clarias > Clarias gariepinus. The sequence continues at coordinate 19,180,727 of NC_071112.1, forward strand.
GAGTTCCTTCGGTGTGCAAATCCACTTTAAAACGCAGCCACATAATAACCTCCCTGTACAAAACATTTAAGGTGTGTGTGTGTGTGTTTATACACGCACTTGTACGTGTCACCAGTGCGGGGATGTGGGGCGTTTTTGCAGCGATACAGCGTAGGGTCACGCAGGCAGCCGTTGTTTGAGCTCATATCGATCTTAGCCCTCATACAGCAGGTCTGCCCGTACTCTGTGCCTGCCTTCATCTCCTCCCACATCTTCAAGTTCTTCTCCACAGCTGGAGAGAGAGAAAGAAAGAAAGAAAGAAAGAAACAAAAGAACGGGAATATTTAGAAATGTTAACTGTTATCATTTGTCTTAATTTGTGCCGTAAGTTTTGCACAAAGCATGAGCGGGGACTCACAATTGTTGCGGTGGCATGACTCGATCCTCTGCTCTCTCTCCTGCTTCATGGTGTCAGGGGGCGTGTCGTCAATGTAGGCCTTGCCTTCCCGAAGCAGCTGCTCACCCAGACGCTGGATAGTGGGGAAGTGGTCACTTGTGTAGGTAAACTGATCTGGCTTAATTTGCAGCATGGCAACATCCTCCAAGATCACCTGCAAGAAAAAAAAAAAAACTGCATCTTACCTTGGAAACTACATAACAGTCCTAAAAGTCATCCTTTAAAAAAGAAGAAAAAAAAAGGACAGAAGGAAAAGAAATTTTCTTGTTGAAATAGGAATTGTGGGGAAGAAAGAAATGCTACATACCTTCTCAAAGTCCTCCTTCTCCTTCTCAGGGTTTGTGTCATCAAAGCGCATGATCAGCTTGCCCTTGAAGTTAACCTGGTAGTGCTGGTTGAGAAGGGCGGCCTTGGCATGGCCAATGTGCAGGTACCTGCAGACATTAGCGTGCTATTAAGGAACTTTCGATCTACTACCCGCATGTGATCACACTGAGAAGCATGGCTCAGCAGTTTTAAACCACTTTGTCCTACACAAGCTTTGGTGCAACATACCCACTGGCCTCTGGGGGGAATCGCACAACAACTTTGCCCATTTCAGCACCAGGCAGCTCCACAAACTTCCCAACATCCTGCTTCTTCTCCTTCGCACCAGACTGAAACAGAAATGACATTAAACAGACATATAGGATGTATGTAATTTCAACATGGAGGATTTGGTGCACCAAATGGAGGCTTCTTAATGGTACAAATTATCATAGCAACATAATCATTGTGTGATTGAGGGCCTTAGGTCTAATGTCAATCTAAAAAAAAAATAATAATAATAAAAAAAAAAAAATAATAATAATAATAATAAACAAACCAAACTTACAGCAGGCTGGTTTGCAGAAAGTTTGCTGGCCCACTTGGTGCCCACCTCACTGAATGGCATCTGAGAGCTCAGGAAAGAGAACCAGCGGCACACATGAGGAAATGTGCCGGGTTTAGCCTGCACAGATTGCCACTCTCCACTTCCTGTAGACAACAGGGAATACAAACGTCTACAGTATATCTCACAATTGCTTGATTTGAATGTTGACCAAGTGGACTTTTGGTTAAAGCCAGGTTTGTGCTATTAGGGAATGATCAAGTACACTGGTTCACCTTTGAGGGCAGCCCACACACAGAGATCAGCCAGTGTCAGGGTGTGGCCGACCAGAAATGTGCGCAGTGACAGAGCTGCATCCAACTCTGCAAGAGCAGGAGCCAGGTCTGACTGTCCACTCAGCTTCCGTGCGCTGAACTCCAGCCAGTGGTCCACCTACAGATACACAGAACAGCTTGTACAGCAGTTCCAACAGCATTACCAATCAATTTATGGCAATTGTACAAAATCATTAACAGCAAAACAAAACTGCATTTCTAATATTCTCAGGAAGATTTTAGGGATGATGAAACACAGCCTGAATTGAATGAATTGCTTGTGAAGGGATAATGAAATTTTTTTTTTTTAAAGCTTTAAATATCGAGTCATACTGAGAAGTAATACCCCTATCTCACCTATGCGGTTTGACTCGCGGTGAGATGCGGTGTTAGGCACCGTTCAAAGTTCTGCAAGGTCGACAAGCTTCCGCGGGGAGCGGCAAAAAAATTAAACATGTTTAAACATGTTTAATTTTTCCCACGAAAAGATGGAAACGTATTCACAGCGCCAAAACTCGCGGTGAATAATGATGAACCGTACTTACAGCCACCGCGTAAAACCGCATAGGTGAGATAGGGGTCTAACAGATAGTCAGAATACATTTCATAAGCGTGTAACATGCTCAGAACTTTTTGTCATTGGTAGGAAAAATGTTTACACATTGCAAAAAAGGAAGATAGCAAGATAGTCCTTGAGAGACTGGACTAACTATTTTCTGAGAATTGTGCATATTTTATTTTAGACATCCAAGTTTCAGTTCATTTAAATTTACCGAAACACAGAACTGGACTGCTAATTAGAACGTGACATCCTCAACACTGCCAGTCTTCCGCGAAATTAGCAGATGCTGATCTTCTGAACTCTACCACACCACTACCATAGCTCAAAGCAGGAAGGCAGGCTAGAAGGGACATCATGATATTGTAGAGATGGGAGAAAAAAATGTTTCCGCAATGTATCTTCACTGTTTTCTGTGATTTAATTCTTGTATCATTAAACTGACTGCAAAATAATTTTTTTTAAATATATTTTATAAATATATTTTTATTGATTTTAAACTGCTGTTTTAAGGAATGTTTATGTTTACCCACTACCTCAACACCATATTTTATGTTCTGTTATGTCGTGGTTGCGCACTGTCACTTTGTTGTTGCTCTTTTGCACATTTGCACGTGCACTTTATGTTGTCTATAAAAATGTTACTTAGCTAGTTAGTTATTGTTAATTTATGTTGTAATTTATGTTAGGTCTCTCTGTCCTGTCTCTGCTAGCCAGTTAACTAGGCCTCTTGGTTAGCTAGTTTAGTGTCTCTGTTAATTTATGTTGTAAATTTATGTTGCATGTAGCACCTTGGTCCTGGAGGAACGTTGTTTCGTTTCACTGTGTACTAACTGTATATGGTTGTAATGACAATAAAGCCTACTTGAACTTGAACTTGGAACTTGGATATAACCGGGTAAACGTTTTAATACAGGTTTTATAACCCCCTTACAAACCCTATAGCACCCACCCCACCCCTCCCTGACTCCAAGCCTGTTTTACATGCATAAGAAAGGGAATATGGAGCTGGAAGATTTTGGTTCTGCATGCAAAAAAAAGGAATAAAAAGGGAAAAGGAAACAAACAAACAAATAATTAAATAAGAAGGGGACTAACTATAAATGTAAAGGAAAAAAGCAAAGGAAGGGCTCCCACACCTGTTGAAATTTCAAGTCTGCATAACGGATTAAGTAGTGAATCTAAAATAAATTTCTTAAAATGTATATATGCTTGCATTCCCACTAGAATCCTACAGGTGCTCTAAACTATTCACACAATTGCAGGAAGAGCAGCATTGTGTGGTAAAAGGGAACTGCTTGAAAAGATCGCTTAGAATTTTAACAAAATCTAAAATTATTATAGAATCTGGATATTTATAAAATAATAGAATTGTCACCCATGTATCATGATAAAATCATATCGCCTGACCATGGTGATTTCCATCCCTATTATATTGTATCCAAAATATATATATAAAAACAGAAATTCAATTTGTTTGGTGAGCGGTGTTTGCACAGGAAATCCCGTCGCAGGCGTGTCACGCGAAAGTCACAGTAGACAACACTAGGGCTGAGACGATTCCTCAAATAACTCAAGTAATCCGATTAGGAAAAAAAAATATCAAGGCAAAATCTTCTGCCTCAAGCTTCTTTTAGTTAAGTTTAAAAGCTTACATTATGTTTTTGCGCAATTATTTGTTTGGCGTGACACAAATTTAAGCCGCCAGTAAACACAGATGAAGAAGAAGCGCTTACGTCACCCACAAAGCAGAAGGAGACGCAAACAGTTAGCTGTGATTTGAGGGAGTGTTCTGTTGCGGGTTACAAAATGGGAGGGAGCAATAAAATTTAATTAAAATTTCTTTTAATGTGTGCCTTAGTTTTTTGATACTTAAAGTCATTTAAAATACCTTTTTTTTTGTTTGTTTTTGCATCTGAGATAAGGCTTAGAAGGAAGATGTAAGAATTTAATGGCACTGTAATACACTTAATTCATCTCAGTCAACTTTAAGCTATTCCTTGTATTGTGAATAATGACCAGGATTATTTTTGATAAAATGCTGTATGCATTTAAAAAATAAAAGTTGATTTTTGTAAAAAGAATACCAATCTTTTTTTTTCTTTTATATATTTTACATTGCTGTTTAATTAAGCAAAAGTAAACTTGAATCCGATTACTCGATTAAATTTTTGGTAAAATATAACTCGATTACTAAAATAAAAAATTTCTGACCTCAGTTTGTTCCAGCATGTTGGAGCCATACAGACCCAGACTGGGTGCTACACGTGCAAGGTAACGTGTAATGGAGTTCACGTCACTGAACTGCACCTGACTAAAAAAAGAAGACCAAATGAGAGCATTGTTTTGTGTTTTTAGAATGAATTCCAAACTTCCAAGATTCAACATTCCGACCACAACCATTTATTCACTTATTTAAATCATGGAATGCAAGTCCATTCAAAGCCCCATGCACACACTTACACTGAACAAAGATGTGAATGTGTATGTTTTACAGTATGCAAACTCATAAGAACACTCACTCAGAGACTTGCAGCTTGGTGTCTTTGCCTTCCTCCACAGAGACACTGACGCTGCCCTTCACATGTTCTGCTGCTAACAGCGCCCCTGTAGTCACACAGTGATAACAGGTTTATTTGTGGTCTTAACATGCGACATACACATAAGGAGAAACAGAAGTTTGTAGCATATCAAAGCCAGAGTGTCCTGAAAAAGACAAACAGCTGCTGAACCTTCAGCCCAGCAGATCAGTGTGCAATATACAGCGGCATCAAACAATGCTTGCATACAAACCAGTCTCACCTAAGCCTGGGGGTTAAGTGATGGCAACCTGTATTTCAAGTGGTTTTATATTTCACCTTGCATCCAAAATGAAACTGCATTCAAATGAACAGGCTGTGCCTGTCAGTGTCTGTGCTTTCTTCCCATACAAATAAAGGCAGTGACACAAACAAAACAACTTACATCTACAAAGCAAGGGGAGACAATTAAACTTGATTTAAAAATCTATTGACACAATCCTACCAGCACCTCTAAAACACTGCACTAAAGCAGCAATTAATTTATATAAAATGCACTTCAATAATAACTGCACAAAGGCCAATCATGAATCTACATCATATATATATATATACACACTCTATTCCTCAGGCTGTTACAGATATACTTTGATGCCAAGGAACACGGCCCTGATTGACTGCCCGAGCATGACTCTCTTTCTATACGTTTTCCTAAATAATTTGTGGTTTATTAGTGTTGGTAAGATGACAGAATTAAGGATGATTATGTTGAATTTTTGGTATGTCTGAGATGAATGCCTGGATTCGATACCTGCTGTGGAGACCAACCTGCACTTGGTAATTGTGTGCACAAATTTTGCCCTGATGGGATTTCTTATAACAATCTGCCCTGACAGACTGCATTTTTTGTTTTTGATTAGTCACTCTGATTAGGTAATCTGCCAAAATGTTCTGTCTATTTAGGTAAAAAAAAAAAAGAAAAAAAAAAGCACTATATTGTGTTATTTGCACATGATTTGGTCTTCGAGTCTTGATTAGCATGATTTGGAGTGAGTCGGCCCAGAGTGTTTTGGGATTGAGTCGGCCCAGAGTGTGTCGGGCCCAAAGTGTGTCGGGAGTGAGTGGGCCCAGGGTCGAGACTGTGTCGGGAGTGAGTGGGCCCAGGGTCGAGACTGTGCCGGGAGTGAGTGGGCCCAGGGTCGAGACTGTGCCGGGAGTGAGTGGGCCCAGGGTCGAGACTGTGTCGGGAGTGAGTGGGCCCAGGGTCGAGACTGTGCCGGGAGTGAGTGGGCCCAGGGTCGAGACTGTGCCGGGAGTGAGTGGGCCCAGGGTCGAGACTGTGTCGGGAGTGAGTGGGGCCCAGGGTCGAGACTGTGTCGGGAGCGAGTGGGCCCGGGTCGAGACTGTGTCGGGAGTGAGTCTGTCCAGAGTCAAGAGTGTGGAAGTGTATAAGTGTGTGTTAGGCAGTTTAGCATCTTAATCAACACTGAAGGTCTAAAGAAACATGGTGAACATGGTATAAAAGCCTGCAGCCTGTATCACTTCTGCACTATAAAACATTCATACATGAAAGCAGAAATGTCGCTTTCGTTTTGATTGCATCAGCCAGTAATACCGGCTCTTAACAAACGGTGGCACCACTGGAGGTTAACGTTTCTGGACCACTGTGCCACACTGGCAAAACTGTGTGTACAGAGAGAAGGCTGATCATTATATACAAACACACTTTTAACACAAATAGGCCGCATGCGAGTTCCTCGAGTACAACTAATCAACCAGACTAACGGTGATATCGCCAGGTATTCATTCAGCAAATTACCCCAAACTTTAACAGTACTGAATGGATACAGAGAGACACACATCTGATCAGCTAATGTGCGATCTGATCATGCACTGAAGCATTTCCACTGCACACCGGTGAACTGCAGGTCATGTGTCTGTCTAGCTGTACATGTGTCTAGCTAGCGTACTCACTGTGCCACGACAGCACTGGCGCGTGTATCAAGAATCGAATGACAATAAAACTATCACCCGTGTCCTCCCACAAATATGCAATTTAATCTCTGCCGTCTTACCTAGCGGTGGGTTGCTGGGATTGACGGTGAGATTTAGAGCCATGCTGTTTCCTTCCTGACTGCCCCTGCCGCCTTTAACACGCTGCTAACCCGAAAGGCAGCTCTCTTCCCCAAGCGCCACGAAGTATCTGTGCTAGAGACCTATTTTTTGTCCTACCCGTATTTAGAAAACCCCGCCCCCGCAATATGATTCGTTAGGAGGTAAGTCATAAACACATTCCGCGATTTGATTGGATATGAGAACGAACGGCAAACCAATCATCCAACAGGCGGCGGGAACTGCAGCCGAGTACAGGCGAAAAAACAAATAAGGCGCCGGGTAAGACTTAAGGGGCTTTTGCTCGGAATGATGGGTAAATCGTGTCGAAATAAAAGTCCTTGACATGACAGTCACAGTAGGCCTGCTTCTGCAGCTTGGCCTTGACCCCCACACATAATCGCTATCAAAAATTATATTTTAGCATAATTTTACTTTATGCTAAAATATTTTTATATTATTATGGTAAGCCCTAGTCACGTGACAGCCGTCGATCCTATTATGCCGTCACTAATGAAATTTTGTCATTCTTTTGGGGCACATTTATTTTGCAGGGTTTTGTTATGCTGTTACACTTTTTTCGTTTACAGTCTTTTTTATTGGAAATATAAACAAGTTACATATATATACATACATTGTGCTCTTGTAAACTATTATTTTCTCCACCCATAACCCTCCCTCCACCTCACAGAAAAACACCAAACAAACAAAAAACATAAAAAAACAGCCAGTCAGCAGAAAAAAATGAGAAGTATTTTTTTACACATCAAACAAAAAGGAAAAGAAGGAAGTACTAGAAACAGAAACTAAAAAAAAAACAAATCTTTTATTACAGATCCACTTGATTTGCATCTATATTTTCAAAATATATGTAGAAAAATATATGTGGAAAGTTTAATTCCTGGGTTCAATTCCCGCCCAAACTCCAGCCACTGGATGCAGTACCGATCCCAAGCCTAGATAAAATAGGAGGGTTGTGTCAGGAAAGGCATCTGGAGTAAAACCTGTAAAACCCCTCAATGGGAGCAGCCAAAGGACTAGGAACAATATATGAACTATGACAAAATAAGATGATAAAATTAATCAAAAAACTGTGCTTGTGGCTTTATTTGTTTGCACAGGTAGTACTGTCACATGTGACATATACTGTTATGTCATTCTGTGAGAGTGTCACAGTCAGGCCTTGCCAAATGCAACTTTTGTAAATGCTGCCTAAAAAACGACATCTCAGACTGGCCACTTCAAAGTATTGGGTGGCCGGTGTAGCAAGTGTCCCTCACAGTAGGCAGTAGGCAGTGTCATCTTTAGCTTTTAGTGCCAAAGCACTATGACATCACTACAGTGACATCATGGTTATGATGTCATCGTTATTGCTACAGTATGATAGTGCTGATGTCTAAAAGTGCTGATGTCATTGTGTAAAAATTATTATTTGTTTTTTTGAGCATACAGGGCTTTTTGGGCATCTTTACATGCTCAAAAAGTCATGAAAATCAGGTGCCATTAGGATGCCTAAGTGGTTCCTATGTAAGATTTTGCTGCATACAGTAGCTCATACACACTTGCACATATGTACTGTATGCAAAAACCCATACACATTAAGAGCTCTTTGAGCTGAACCAATTTCATGTTGCATGTCTTTAGCTCCACTCAACATGAAGTCAGTTATGTCGGGTTGTTGTTAACACACAGACTCATACACACACACACACACACACACACACACACACACACACACACACAAACATGCACAAACACATTTGCTCATCACACACAGACTGACAAACCCACACCTCTCTCTCTTTCTCTCTCTCTCTCTCTCTCACACACACACACACACACACACACACACACACACACACTCACTAACGCACTCACATGACACATACAAACACACTAACACACCTAGGTCACACACAGACTAAACAGAAGCATGGTCAAATATCACACAAGTTGTGTGGTGATAAGTAATATCACACTGAGTGACATCACATTTAGTGACATCATAGTGTGATGATTTTTTTTCTAGCATCTGGGGCATTTTGAAGGTCTAGACATAAAATTCATATTGCTATAAAACCTCTAAATGCATGTGTCCAGTGTGCCCATTGTCTTTCTGGTGCCCCGGGACGGCGATGGCATAGAGTGCTTGGTGTGCAGAGGGCCCACTCATTGTTGCTTGCAACCATATTTTTTAAAAGTTTTTTTTTTGTTTTTTTTTTGCACATTTTATTTATTTGCATGGTTAATGTAAAAGTGTACTAATGGATTGATAACTTAAATCAACATGTCAAAAACTACTTTCAGTGTTAAAGCAATGAGCACTATATTTTGATAAGGTTAAAAACAACATGTTACAAAGTCCTCCCAGTATGTCAGGAAATGCTACCTCAGATAAAACTGTGCTATATTTTGTGCAGCACTATTAAAACTATAGGTAGGAGATACTGAGAAATGAGCACAGACTCATATAACTATTTAATGATTTTTTCCTACCCTGCCAGAAATTCCTACCAGTAGCATAAATTTATAGTCCATTCTACTTTTTCAACATATTGTACCAGTAGTTTTGAATGGTTGTTGCAGTGCAAAAATATAGTATTTATTGAAGGTAACATTTCCTCACATACTTATAGCACTTTGTGACATTTTTAAAGTTATCGGAATATAATTCCTATTGCTTTAAGACTAGTAGCAATATTTGACAAGCATTGACGATTTAACATTATCTGTCAAGCCACTAGTCTATTGAGCAACTAACCACAAAAATAAAACAAAATATGCAAAAACACACACACAATCATACACACAAAAAAAATCATTACTTAATATAAACCTACAAGTTCCTTTAAGTAGTAGCATGGAGTTATAGATGGGGGGCTAAAGTCGCATAACATGACATATTGATGAACTTGCACATTTGAGAGATTGATGGGTAGAACACATTTATAGCACAGGTATTCAATTATTTTCATTTTTATCCTTCCAGGAATTCCCACCAGTTGCAGTAATTTATAGTTATCATATCAGTAGTTTTGACTGGTTGTAACACTGAAAAAATATAGTACAGTTTTATCCAAGTTAGCATTTCTTGACATACCAGTTTGCACTTTGTATTTTGAGATATTTTTGGTCTGCACAGAAGAGATTAGTGGGTAGGATGAATTTATATAACCCCTGGCCTAAATTAAAGGTTGGACAAATTTTGCATAATTTGGGTCGGCATTTTACATAGTTATTTGCACATCACTAGGAAACTGTGTAATTAAAATGAGATAACAGTATATAAGAAGAAAAAAGGTACTTTATATACTTCATAACTTACAATACTAACAACATAACTTATAATGCCTTGTTAAATAACATAGAATTATCTACTTGATACTACTGTAGATAAACATTTATTTTATGATTTTGTCATTTTATGATTTTGTCATGATCCATAGCAAACCTGCAGGCGCTCAATTCCAGTATTAGCTGAGACAGCGTACATAAAAAGGGTGAGTTTTGAAGAAAAGAATGAAAAGTGGAAGAAATCCAACATTATTTGATTTAAATCAAGACTGTATATTGGTACCACTTTCAGAAGATTGAGAGAAGTGAACAAGCAGTATAATTGAGGTAAAGGGGAATAATGTATAAAAAAAAAATCAATAAAGAGCACTTATAAGTGGACATATAAATTCTACATGCATATACATAAACTGCCATATCTATCTATCTATCTATCTATCTATCTATCTATCTATCTATCTATCTATCTATTATTATATAGTATCTGGTCATTTTGGCAGGTAGATGGTTCAGGTACTATATAATAAATGCATGAAAAACCAGATGAGGGCTACTTAATCCTTAATTGTCAGGTAATTGTGCACTGTGCTCTGTGTAAAAGGTCTGCTATACTATTCTGGAAGTAAGTGAGCAAACAACCCCACAGTTTAACAAAGAAACTCTTATTCCTTTATTGAATTGAGCTTGAACTGAAAATTCTCCACACCACTGGGTAATAGTGGGAGGTCTGGGCTTAATCCACTGCAAGTAATAAAAGTTTGAACAATATTTCTTTGCTGAAGGGTTGTTAACAGGAGATTATCAATAGACAAATTAAAGATTAACAAGCCTGGGTTAAAAAAATAATAAAAATTATGTACTTGTGAGAGACCTTCCCAAAAGCTGTATAACAGAGAGCACTACTAGATACAGGGTGAGTAAGACCAGCCCTTATCCTTACACTCATAGGGGGGAGATGCGAGGATAGAAATGATTAAGAAATCAAAGTGTTTGTTGTCTGGCAGTATATTTTCTTTGATTACTACATCACAACATTTATGTCCAGAGTCATGTTAATTTCTCTCCAAGATCTTGTGTTAATGATGGGAAAGTTTGATCCTAAAGATTCTCAATGGCATTAAGGTCTGGCATTAAGGTGGTTGCCAATCATGTCTCATGCTCCCTGTCCCTGAACCACTCTGCCTGATGAATCCTGGCATTGTGATCTCGCCCTTACCATGAGTGAAAAAAAAACATTGATGGAAAAACTTAGTCTTTCAGTATGTTCAGGTTGTCAGCTGACCTAATCTTTTTGGGAACATAACATTGCTGAACCTAAACCTGACCAAAAAGTAACCCCAGATCATAAGACTGGACCCACAGGATTGTACATTAGGCGTAATGAGTACATCACTTCATCTGCCTCTCTTCTTAACCTGATGCGCTCATCACACTGGAACATCATCTGGACTCAACAAAAACCATGATCTTTATTCTATGCGCCACAGTCAATTCTTTATGCTCCCTAACAAACTGAAGGCTTTTGAAATTTTTTTTAATTTTATTTGCGTCACCGATAAGTGAGGCTACACAGGCTACACAGGTGTAACAGGCTATACATTTGTTTAGTCCCAACCCCTTGAGTTCTCTTCACATTGTGCATGTGTAAATGCGCTTACTTTCACTATTAAACATAGCCATGAGTTCTACTCTTGTTTATTTTTTTGAAATTTTTTAAATTACTTGATTTAAAGTGCCCATGTGATCTCCCATCATGCTCATTCAGGTTATTTTTCCAATCACATTTCTTCCTTGAAGATGATGGTTCACCACTATCCTTAAAGGTTTTAATGATGCATTTTGCAATTCTTCTCCTTAGTTGTTTTCTTTTCTTGATACAGGGTGATAATTTGATCATTCTAAAACAGAGTAACATCTTTGCCATGAAGACAAGATATGTCTTCTCACATGGTTGTGTATGAAATGAGAAGCTACTCACTGCACCATTTAGGGTTAAATATCATTTTGCTATCTTAGTCAAATTAATCACTGCCAATGGAAGGCTTTTGGCTATTTAGTTAGTTAAATCTATGTGGTGACTTTTTTCCAGTGTACTGTATTTTTGTAGGATGGGATGCAAAACAGAGAGAAAGCCCTTCATACTTGAAGTGAAGAAATATCATTGACAACAAGACCAATCAAGAAAAGACAGGGGAAATTGCTAGGCATTAGTATGGCCCCTTAGACCAGAATCAGGAAACTTTTTAAACAATCTGATACAAAACCTGCATGGCAAGCCCTGGAGTATAACAAAAAGTTAAGCAAACCAAAACCCTTCTTCTCCTTTGTCACTTGGAGAGTCTTAAATTTGAGTTGTGTATTCTTACCATGAGAAATAAACTTGGAGATAGCATTTTCAATAGCAGAGAAGACAGACTTACTAATTCTCTAGAGGAGCATTTGCATTGGGCATAAAATCCTTGGTAGGACATTTATCTTAATCAGGCTGACTCTAACCAACCTTGACAGTGGCAGATCGGACTTTCTAAGTAAATTATGCTTAATTATACCGATAGTTCCAAATCCATATGCCCATAGTGCCAAATTAAGCTTGTATAGATTATTTAGGTTTGCAGAAAATTTTATTCCCAAATATGTGAACTCACTGTCCACCCAATTACAAGGAAAACTGGTAAATGTGCACTGTTCCCAGAGAAAGGCTTCCGATTTATCATAGTTTATTTTGGAGAATGAGAACCTGCTGAGGGCATCTCTGGTAGAGATCAAAGCAGGAACTGAGGTTATAGCCCTAGACAGGAAAAGAATAACAGTGTCCATATAGAGTGCCATCTTGTGGACAACTCCCAGGATATTCACTTCAGTGTATATTTTTTCTTGACACCTTTTGTTCTCCATCAGAGGGTCAGTGCCAGGTCAGGCTTTCTGGAAGCACTTTATATAAAAAAATAAAAAAATGAATAAAATAAAATAAATTAAAAACATCTGTTAGCATCTGTGCTGTGAGATAAAACTGTTTATTATAGCTGTCTTCAAGATAGACCACTGTGATTCATGGTTTCTTGTGACAAACTGCAATTTTTAAAAATTATTAGCTTTAGAGTAAGAAAGGCTTTCTATACCTGTTATAAGTATAAATTGTAATTTGTTTTGTGGATGTTCCAACGAATGTAACTGTAAACTGGTAAAAATGTTTCTGTTCTTAAATAAATATAAAACATTGTTAACTGAGGTACAAACAAAATAATTAACAATCCTAACATGTTGAGTAAAAAAAACCTCTCATAGTTTTTTAGTTCATTTCTATACTAATTTAACTATTTTAGTGACTCCATTGTGTTTATGGTCCTCGGTTCCTCAGTAGCAAGATAACTATACAGTATATGAGGCTCTTTGGTAGATTATATTATTGGTATGAATGAAAATTAAAAGGCTGAGCCACTGCCTGTAGAGGTCAGAGGAAAATAATTGGAACAATTAGAATGATCAGATGAAAATTGAGAATTAATTAGTTTAAATATTTAATTAATTTAACTTGCTTATTTACTTGCTTGCGAACTTGCTTACATTTGAGTTTATTAGTAATTATATTTCAAGAGGACCCTGTCCAAGCATGACCTTAATAACTTTAATTAGATAAGCTATGATTTGTTTAAATTTAAAAGGCGGCTCAGGCGATATGTTAAATGATAGTGCAGAAAATTGGATGAATTTTAAATTTAAAAACTGTTCCCACATTCAGCAATAAGGCCTCTAATAAACTTTAATTAGTAAACTTCCATTTGTATGGACTAGCTGAAAAAGCTAAAGTGCCAACTTAATAATAGGAATTTGTTATTATTATTATTATTATTATTATTATTATTATTATACTAATAATAATAATAAATAACAATGGTATTGTCTTTATTCAATCAGTCAGATCTACACACACAAACACACATACTGGACATTTATGTTTAGCTATAATTTTTACAGATGACCTTGCCATTTTAGCTTTATCCAGAATAGGTTTAATTGAGCATAATAAATGGCATGGGATTAAGATTAATATTGTTCAATAAAACATGACAACTCATCTTGCAAAAAGTCTGAATTTATAATAATTTAGTCTGAGTAGGAATAATCAATTATAAGCTTATGCAAAACTGGTTTCATGATAATATACAATGTACAGTAATGTACTGTATCTTAACCTACAGGCTTGACTTCCTGCCCTAGTCATTTTATAGTAACCTACCAGAGCTATAAGTGTTGCATTTATTTTGGTATTCCAGATTGTTGCGTTAGTTCCTTTTAATGGTGTGTTATGGGATAAGGACATAAAAAGCCACAATTATCTCTTTGTGTTGTAAGCCAGTATTTTAATGAAATTGTCTCTTACAAAGCTTCTTGCTATGCCAGTCATGGCAGGCTTCCAGATTTGGTAGCGCATTAGCATTCAGCTCGAAATAAGAGTGGCACTCAGATGCCACATTATATTTATCTCTTCAAAAGGCAGATACATAAAACCTAATAATGCCTGACGCTTCAGTAGGTACACCTCAGTCTGATGAAATATGGAAATGCGGCTTGTTGTTCCAATGATGTCTGCAGTTGGAACTGACATTTTCACACATTAACCAAGTGTAAGCCATTATTTTGGAAACGATTTTTGTATGTAAAAAAAACAAAACACAAAGGCAGTGGAGTGGAAATGATTTTTACAGAAAGTTGTGTAAAATAAATGCGCTTGGTTTGTCTTGCTCTCCTTTTGCAGTATATTCCTGTTCCATTTCAGTATAATTATTCAATGTGTCAATTCTGTTTGGAACAATTCTGTAGAGCTTTTGCATTTCCTTTGTTGTTTCTTTTTGAACATACGACAGAGCTCTTCCTGAAAGGAATCAGACATGAGAGGACTCATGAGAGGAACCGTAAACTGTGAAAATAAATTAACTGATGATGTTTTATCACTTAATTTGATGCAGCTTGTAACTAAAATGTCATTATGTCATTTGTAACATCTCTATTTATTTAAAAGTACATAATAACCTTATGGATTTTTAAACCTTATGGATTTTTAAACAGTTTGTCATTCTGTCCCAGTTCAACACAATAGGACCTGTCCATATCTTAATTACCCATCATGTCAGTTATATAATTGTAGAAAAAAAAAGAGAAAGGTCTTGCACTCGATCAATCTCTGTGTTGTAATTGTCTTGTCACCTTACTGAGATGGGAGTTCTTGGTGAGAGGCAAAAGAAATTGCTTTGGACATTTACACTTTGACATAGTCTCATCTGGGGATAATGGATTCAATTGAAGAAAATTACGACATCATACTTGTTCTCAGCGGCACTGCTTTAAAGACAGAAAAAAGTCTCATTTACAGGGTTAAATCTTCCTATGAAGAAATGGAATAAGTGATGTATGAATAAACACCATGAACACTGTGACCAGCAGATGGAGATGTGAATCTACAGAGTGTTGGTTTCGCTCTGCTTAAAGTGAAGTGAATCAACAAAAGCACAACAGTGTAAGAAGCAATGCAGAACAAAAAACTTAATGTGTGAGTGGTCAATTCTTTTGTTTTTGCTATAGATGGAAGACATTTAGGTTTGAGATGAAAAAAAATATGAGATTATAGATTAGATTTTCAGCTTTTATTATACCTGATATTCACATCTAGATGTTTAACAATTTAAAACATGGTGGCTTTGATGGCAGATTACCCATCTTTAGGTGAGCAAAAGTTTTGGAACAGTAAATTAAAACAAATAACATAGAATATTTGGTTTTATATCACTTGCTTGCAATAATTGCATCAGGTTGGTGATCCACTGTCATTTTCTGTGATGCTTTTCTGGACTTATAATACAGCATCTTTTAGTCGGTTTTTGATATGGGGATTTCTATTTTCTGTCTTCTGTTCAGGAGGTGAAAGGGTTAGGTTCAGTTCTGAATATTGACTTGAATAGTCTAAAACATCTACTTTGTTTCCCTAATGAAGTTCTTAGTTGTAATTGCAGTGTTGGGTTATTGTCTTCATTCATTCTTTCTGTTTTTAGTGTCATGAGTTACATCTTCACAAAAGAAGCAGCCATGCAAATCCAAACCATGACACTCCACAACCACCTCCATCTGCAAGCTTGACCAGTTCGTGGTATGTTTTGGATCATGAGCAGATCTGTCTCTTTTTGCACTTTTCATAACTTTGATGAAGATTACTCATGATTATGTAACTGTGGATTGTCTTTGTATTTTTTTGTGAATCCCAGTCTGTCCTTCTAATTCTTACTGATGATGAGTGTTTTACATCTGGTGGTATGGCCTTTATATTTCTTTATATTAGGATGATTTTGTGGTATTGTTTACAGCTCTTACAATATTCTTTAGCTCGTGCTGCTTACTTTGGGTGACCGATTTTTGACTGCCGGTTCTTAGTACACCAAATTTCAGTTGCTTTCTTTTTTTAGGACTGTACTGTACTGTACTGATCCCCCCCCCCCTTTTTTTTCCTAGCTTCAAAATGGTTTGCTTCTCCCCTGTAGTCACCTTTCTGTTTTGATTTATCATTTTTAACAGCAAATAAAGACAGGCAAAACCAATCACTTAAAACAAGCAGACGGTTCTTGAAGTAGACATTTAGAAAAACAATCAATTTAACAGGGAACACATGAGCAGCAAAAAACAATCAATTGTTAAAATATTTTGATCTCTTAAAATTGGGTGGGTTCAAACAAATGTCATTAAACAATAAATATAAAAAACAATTAAAATATAGATGCAAATATAATTAATTTAAAGGTAAAAATCCAATCTGTTGTGTCTATTCATGACAATTGTCTTGTAAATAGTAAAACAAAAGCATTGGCCTTGTAGCACATTTAAGGGGGACTATATACTGCTAGATATACTGTATGAGTAATGCATTACAGTATCTATATAAATAAAAAAAATGTTTTTTTCTGTACATTGGTCAGAACTCGCTCTTTTTTCAGTCTCCGGAAAATGTCTAACTGCATGTCTACATGTCTGTCCAGCCAATTTTTGTCACAGCCTCGCGCAAAATTGGCCCAACCTAATTAAATGAAACTTTATCAGTCTTTTGGTATAAGTTAAATCTGCACCCAAATTATGAGTATAAGGGATGTTAAGGGCAGTTTTGTGCCAGATTGACTTACAGCAGCTTACCATACTTTTTTGGATGAATACCGTGCTTTTGCCCTCAAATTAGACGTGGCTATACGCGTCATCAACAGATCCAATCAACGAGATACCGTATCATAAATACACAGAGTATGATGAGGACACAGAAACAACCACAATGCCGCAAAGCTGGCTGTCAAACACAAACAAACGCGTGATTTAGCATGGCTCAGTCCAAAAAAGTTATGTAACTTTTGAATATTGAATCCTCAAAGAGGTATAGACAGATCAATGTATGTTCATTCTTCCTGCGGGAAGTTTAAATCAGTTTGTCATCTGTTGTGAGGAGATACAGTACGATGAGATAAAACATGGGTCCTTAGAGCAAACATACCCGCAGCAGTCAGAGGTAAGGGCATGTAAAATATCTGAACTGAGAAATGTTAAGTAAAAGGGATGTTATAAACAGACATGTGCCAGATGTAATAACATACTTTAAATAGGGAGTGTATTTGGCTGATGATGAACAAAAAAATACAACTTATCGTAAATAAGGTGTAAGATACTCAACCTTACAAAGTTGTATATCCTTCTATTAACAAGTTAAGCAGAGAGTTCTGCCGTACATAAAGACAGGCAGACATGTAAATGGGATTTAACCTGAAATAATAATATTACTGATTACATTAAATCTGATCAGCTTATTTTTTTTTAGCTGTAGCCTTTTAACTCTTTCTGATTAATGATTATATACATAATCATATAAATGCTAAGTATTTAACAGTTTTATCAATACAAAGTCCTTTATGCAATGTAATAAACAGTGCTTTTCTTCGATTTTCTGGGAGAGTGAGCAGCTTTAGTTTCTCTGCAGAAAGCAAACAAAAAAGCTCTTAAAGGACACAGTAGCCCACTTGGCATAGGTTTAAAAATATCAAGCTGATCTCATTGCCAGCCTTACTATACCTGAGCCTTCTTGAAAAAGGCTGTGCAGCCAGTCTTTGCTGCTGTTCTTACTGTTTCACATATGTGTTAATGTGTTTTTAGTCAAGTTATAAAAAAGATTAGCCAAATCAGAGGTTTGTCATCGGCACTGGGAAAACTGCATGTGAGGCTGGAATATACCTTGGCTGTGATGTCAGTCCAGCATAGGGATCTCTCTCACACACACACACGCACACACACACTCCATATTTCTAGGAGGAGAATGAACAAAATTAAGTTTAACTGGGGAGTCTGCGGCTACGAGGCAACAACACTAATTTCTGTGCCAAAAACAGAAATAGTGAAGAGAAATTACAACGCACAACAGTATTGTTATAGTTAAGCATGGTTCCCTGTGATGGGCTGATCTATCATCCAATGTGTATTACTGGCAGATCCTACACAACACTGAATCATTAAATTTGATCTTAAAGTAAGGCTATGGCTAACTTTAAATTTAAATCTACATAATCCTCAGAGGTTGTGTTGTTGCCAATTAACACCCTCCCATATGGCACGAGAGCTAGCATGTGTCAGTTAGCAATCATTGCTTTTCATACTGTTGCTCATGCAGTGTTACTGGGCAGCTAGAAAAAAGATCTCTCAACTATACTCATCTGTATACGTACACTTACAGATGGCCCAAATTGACTAGTGTTGTTCTGATTGACAGAGGATAAACAAATGGCATCCATTTGTGAGATGGACCAATTTTCTTCTTTTGGCCTTCGCACTACAGATGGCTTTGGCTTCTTCAAGATTCAAACTTGCAGTCTTCCAAATACAGAAAGAACACATTGGCCATTTCAACGAATGGGGAGCCTTAACGGGATTCACATGCCTTATGTAAAATCACTTCATATAGTCACAAGAAATGCGAGAGGAGGATTTTCTAGTTTTGTAACTGACTACTAAAGGGCTGAATTTTCTGTCTGTGATAGTTGTTTAGCATAGATAGAATTACTTTGGAACTGCTAAGGGTTAATATTTATTATCCATACCTCTTTCTGTTTTCCCAAAAGCCACATTTCTAAACATTTTGACCTTTTTTCTTCTGGAAAATAGTGTGTATCTTATTGTTTTTCATGTCTAATTTGTGATCTTGATGGTCCACACACAATTGAAACAAATATATTTTGTGATACTGTATATATAGTGCAAAATAATCAAATGGAGGAAAAATGTAATTTAACAGAAATTGAAATGAGCAGCACTCAAAATAATTTGTGTAAAAATGCTAATGCTATAAATAATAAAACTCTACTAATGATTTATTGTGCTAGAAAATGTATTTAATAATATTATAAATTATTACATTATTTTACATATTTAATATTTATATTATAATTATTAAATGGTTACAAATTTGTTGTAAACATTCCTTCATATAAGACTTTCAACCTTTATTATAACTGCTGTTTTAAAAAACCCTACAGACCATGCAGTATGTGTGAATGCAGAATCCACCAGCTTATCTTGTCATGTGTCTGTCAAACACTGCAATCTTACCTGATATTCCCAACTCAGATTTTTCTCTTGAATATGTGGGGCAATTGGGGCTGAATGTCTGTTATTAAAAAAACATTAAATGAGATCAATTGAAATTTTGTCAGGTTAATGCAGTGTTATTAATTTTTTCCCATCAGAGACATCGTTAATGTGAGGGCTTAGTTGCCCCCTGTTGAACTCTTTAACACCAGAGATGATTTCAGAGAGGAAGGATATTTGTTTTCCTACATTGTTGTGGGCCTTTTGAGCATCAGTGCAATATATTCTATTGACATGAAACCATAGAGCATATTTTTCAGCCATGTCACTTTCACAATTGCCTGTCTACATACAAGATGAATGCAATACCTTGACTGAGTCGCTAAGCAATATAGAAAATATAGAATACAAATAAGTACAGTCATTCTAAGTACAGTCCAAGCACCCCAGTGATTCAATATTCACGGGATGATTTTTTCTGATGCCAGGCATGTGTGGGCAGGAGATATTTTGTGAATGAGTGTATCCCATACAGAATGAGTTGCTTTCCACAATAGGCTCCATATTCACCACCCTAAGCGGGATAAATTGATTACTGGAGATAAATCAACAAATTAATTATTAAAATGACAGAGGAACCATTTCCCAGCAAGAAAGAAAAATCTATATGTTTGTTAAATTCTGATTGCTGTCAGAATTAAAATTTGATTCGACTCATCCTAAATCTCCAACCTCATGCATGAATCATATAACCTCCAGGCAAATCGGCACTGTGAGTAACAAACAAAGAAAATGGGAAAACAATAGATTCTTCACAAAACACATTCTTATGACAGGTATTACTGAACTGTAAATCTTTTCCAGAGTGTTTTGCCACAGTCATTAGTAGGCTGCACTGTAGCACAACACAAAAGGCAGTCAATTTTTGACAAGACTATATTTGCTGAGTGGAGTGCAAAATGAGATGTGAAATAATAGTTTCGATTGTGGATACTGTCGTAATAAAACCTTCACTGGAGACATGGGCAGTGGAGTTCTCCTGAGCGGTCTCGCTCAGATCAATCATTTGCAATGAAGCCACTTTTTTTGAGCAGAGCAAATGAGCTGGACACTTTTACTGACATGCACTTTCAGCCCACCTGCTCTAACACAGCCAAGGCAATCGCTGTCCGCTTTCAAAGCCTTTATTCTCAAGCCAGGAGAGATGAAACACATATTTAAATATTTGGCAAGTTCAGAATACATGTGTTTAGAGAAATGATAAATGTAGCAACATACAGTATTTCAATTAAATCAAACAAAGCTTAATAATGGTAAATCATGGTAAAATTAGTATAGTAAACTCACCAATAAATTAAGTAACTATTTATATAATTTATATTATTATCATTATAATGTATGTATATTCTTGAAATGCACAAGTGCACACTAGTACTAAATTAATAATGGCACACAAGGTAAAAGATCCTCATCCACTGTCCAATTAGGTTATTTGATATGATGATGTGTGCAAACAAAAAAAAACCCAGATTTGCTATGATTTTACTTATTCTGGCAAAGCCAGGGTTCTTTACGTAATGTGACATTCAGCCTTGAATTTCTCTCTTTTGCGTCATCTGCGTCAACATCATTTTTTTGGTTCTTAATGTCTAGGAAAAAAGAATTTGTAGTTTAATAAATATGAGAGAGAAAGAGAGAGAGAGAGAGAGAGAGAGAGAGAGAAAGATTTCAGGTTTTGCAGTTATATTCCTTTGTCTTTATTCATTTTGCCATTTATGTTATCCTTTGTACACAATAATATGTGTTTTGAATAAATCTAAGAAAGCTTTTTGTGGTTCTTGTGGTTCAGCATACATAAATAAATTCATTTTAATCTTTAGAATAATAACAAATATTTGCATGTTCAGGTTGAGACACCTAAAATGTTATCAGGGGCTGTATCCAGAAAAATTCTTATGATGGAAAATGTACTTAAAACAGCCCCCTATTTTTACCCAACTACATAAAGTAAACTGATTTTTTTCTGCGCACTGCAGCCTCTTTGTGCATAAGAAAAAAACTGAAACTATGCAGTGCGTTCATGAACACCACTTGCACATTACAGGAACCTGCTGGGAGTTATTGCCACATTCCACATAGAGCACAGTACGTTCCAAGCCATTTCTATATGTTGGGGCCATTAAAGGGATTCCTGGGAGGCCTGCATTTCAGACATGATGGGGAAGTCCTATCATGGCTTAGATGTACTGAGAAAACTTTCTACCTTGATGGTATGCAAGCATTAATGAAATGTTGGGATAAGTATATCAATGTAGCAGGGGGCTCTATAAAGAAATAAAGGTAGTTAACTGTCTTTTGTTATTCAGGATTATCTGATAAATTATGATTGGGATTTTCTTCATCTACAGTACTTAATGCTGTAAGAAATCATTGTTTACACTTCAGGACAAGGGAGTTTCTAACTATCTTTTTCTCATTTGATAAACTCCCACAATGTTGTTGTGTGAAAAAATGAAAAAATATAACTAAGTACCTGACCTTGTTGAGCCTGCCTGGGAAAACCCCCAACCTTAAATGATTAATAAGCCTTTTGCCTCCGCAATCTAGTAGGCGAGTGTGAAGATGAAATTTAAAACATTATTATTTACTAGACTAAATATGCATGGTTTTTTGTGCATTGCAATGCTTTGCTGATTAGAGCAGCTTTTTAAATGATCTGCATGAAAAAAAAACCCACAAGCTTTATTCCTCCACATTTACCTCATTTGCACGGTTGTGTAAACAATGAGCTGCTAGAAGTTTCTAAAAACAAAAGAAGTTTTACTATGTCATTTCTACAGGCTTTTCTAACAGGCTTTTAGTGTTGTTTTCCCGAGATGCGGATTTTGCCCTGGAGACGCTGTGGCGATTAGGCACTCTTAATTGTAACTCCTAGTTAGAATTCAGTTTTATTTAAGGATACACATATACTTCTTGAATATAACATTGATACATGACTATTACATTCCAGAAGTTCCACAAAGATGTTTTGGAATAATTTTTCAGGGGATTATTTACAGTCCTTGGCCAAAAAAAAAAAAAAGTCACCACCTAGATTTACCTAAGCAAATACTTCTAAATTAAATAAAATATTCTACTGGATAATTACTGCAGTAAAAATGGTTCAGCTGGTAACAAATCATTTAACCCTGATTTATGCAATGAGTAGCTTCTCATTTCTTAAACAACTGTGTCAAAAGATATCTTGTTTGTTTGGCAAAGATATAGTTCTGTTTCAGAAGAGTCAAATTATTGTCTTGCATTAACAAAAGTTTGTAACCAAAAATTTGGTTACAAACTATAAAACACATTATTAAACCCTGGAAGGATAGTGGTAAAGCATCATCTTTGAGGAAAAAAATGTGGTCGGTAAAACACCCCGAACGAGCACAATGGAAGATCACTTACTGTAAAGGGTTAATGAAATCAAATCGTAAAAAAAAAAAAAACCTACAGTAGAGCGCTGGCTATGTTTAATAGTGAAAGTACAAGCCCTCAAGAGATTGGGGCTAAAAAGCTGTGTAGCCTTAAGAAAACCACTTCTCAGTGAGGCTAATTGGGAAAAAGGCTTAAATTTGCTAGGGAGCATAAAGAATCGTCTTTGGAGCATTGTGAAAAAAAAGGCCATGTGGTCTAAATCCAGATTTACTCTGTTCCAGAGTGATGGGTGCATCACTTCATCCACCTCTCTTCTTACCCTGACGCACCCTTTACTCTGGAACAGGGCAAATCTGCAGTCAGACCACATGGCTTTTTTCCAGTTCTCCACAATGCTCATCCCTTGTGCCTATCGTACAAGCCTGAATATACTCAATGACCAAGTTTTTCAATCAATGGATTTTTCCTCCCTGATAGCGTGGGCATATTCCAAGATAACGTCAGGATTCATTGAGCTTAAATTGTGAAAGAGTGGTTCAGGGAGCATGAGACATCATTTTCCCACAGGGATTAAACACTGCAGAGTCCAAAACTTAACCTGATTGAGAATCTTTGGGATGTGCAGAAGAAGGCGGTCTGACTCTCCCATCATCATTACAAGATCTTGGAGAGAAATGAATGTGACTCTGAAAATACTGAAATAAATGTTGAGACATTGCATAAGTTTATCAAAACAGTGTCATGTCCTTAATCAAAGCAAAAGGCTGTTCAATAAAATATTAGAGCCCGTGACTTTTTTGCCGGGCAATGAATATTGTCAACAGAACTATAAAACAGATAATTAGATTGGACTCCTTACTTTTTCTCATCATATACCTGTAAAAAAAGGGTTCTGGAAAAAAAAAAACATTTCTAATGTGAAATTAGTTTTTATTGCTTCTATTCCCAGTTTCTTCCTGTTATCCTTTTCAAGAAAATGCCATTTGTCAAACTGTTTATGAATGGATGCGCATATTTAAGCCCCAAACCTCTAAATTAGTAGTAAAATTGCAGTAAAATGACATGCTGGGGTACACAACTCACGTATAACAGAGATGGTCTTTATAAAGAAAAAACAGTACAAAAGCCAAGGTAAGCTCAATAATCTCCAGAGTTACTGTATGTATTAATGTGTTTCAAGTGTGTCCTTGATTCATGTTGTTTGTTTGCATGAGCTGCAAAACATGTCAGTTAATGAGGTCATCAACTGTTCATCAAGTGGTCAGATGAAATATGGAGGATAAACTCACTTTAGCTATTCATATATGAAAGCTACTGTACTGACTGTGGATGTTGTGATTTGCAAATGCAATTGCTTAAAAAAAATCGGTTTAAATTCAATTTAAAAACACATCGACTGAATGTGCTTTAAATCAATAAAGAATGGCTTAATCACTCTCTTTTGTCTTTCTCTATCTCTCTTTCTGCCTGTCTGTTTCCCTCTCCCGAATGTTCAAAAGGCTTTTAGTCTGAGGGGCAGTAGAGGATTTTTCTGTATGTGTTCTGTGTACTGTGAAGGCAGAGGCACATGCCAGGGATATCAAACAGCTTTGAAACAGTGGGGAATCTCGCTGGTTGTCTGCCTACAGGGTTGGTTGAGCTCTGAATATCGTGCTAGCAGTGGATAGGTGTCAGATTCTTGGTAGACAAATGCAAAACCTCTGGCTAAAAAGCACTCTAGATGATAACTCATTGGACTCATTTTTACAAAATGAGGGAACAATTTGCATGTTTTTTTTCCAGTAATACCTACTTAAAAAATATTAGTACTGCCAAGACACCGATACATTATAACTTTTTGTAAGAAAATGAACTTGAAGCAGCTCTATATTTCAAAATAAGACATTATGAAGATAATATCAGGATTTGAGCCCTGATCACCTTATTACACGGCACATCCTGAGCTGCTATGTGCTTTGATTTCCAGTTGTTTATAAATCATAAACGACTTATCAGACATTATGTAATAATTTTGCATTGGCTAACTTACTGTCCCAAGCTGAAGACCATGACATGGTCGTTATCAGACTAGATTTACAGATAACCACCTAACTTTCAGTATATACAATATTGCAAATGTGTGTAAAGAGAGACAGTACATCCAGCTAAAGTGTTATTTATTGTCAAACACTTTTGCAAATTGGATAGGCTTAAGCTTACAGTATGTAAAACAGCTGAGTAGTCAAACTAATATTTAATTTTAGAATATTTATGTCACAGTAAAAATAAGAAAGAAACAAACAAACAAAAAAACTTCATAGAAGAAATAGTGCCAAATGACTTGCAATCATCAGGCATAAACAAAGATGAAGGCATCTGCATGCAGTGCACATGACTGCAATAATATGTTTGTATGGGGAGCTAAAAGATTAGTGTCACACTGAGCTAGAATTTTCCTCGCTGTGGGGCAGATTTGCATATTTCCTCATCTATCTCAGCGTCATCCAACCTGCAGCTCTAGGGCCAATCCCATAACCCACCCACCCGCCTGTCTGCAACCATGCATAGCAGGGGAATCCATGGTATGTGGTTCAGAGGGCAGCACAAATTGCCTGCAGGGTCTTTAGCTGCATATCTTTGTTGTCAGTTCTTTTCACCAGGGTCAGTGTCTATCAATGTCAAAGCCAATCATTGTTATAAAACTAACATAATCTTACTCGGACTGAGCATGCCAGTGAGTCTCATTGGGCGTATAGAGTCACATTAGTGGGGGTGCATAAACACCGGGAAGTGGGACATTATGTTTGTGGGGTGCCAAGCTCTTGAGATAGCAAGCAGTAAAGGCTGTTACATTCCTGCTGTTTTTGAGTGAAATGTCAATCTCTTGTACGCTTTACCTTCCTGAAACACACCAACTCCCACTGTGTGCTTAAGGAGTGCATTATTTCATCTTCTCCATGTCACCTCAGGGCTTGATTGAAGACTCCAGAAGAAGACAGTGGCTATGGTGAACTTCAGGGAGGTATTTCTGGCTCCTGAGGTTTTAGATGGAGGAGCTTTATGTCTATAATTCCCTTTAATACATTTTTTAAAGGTGATAATTGAAAACAAAATAGCTTGGGTACCTGACATTTTAAAAACTGTACAGTATATCGTAGTTTTAAACCGAGACAGTTTAATGGCACAATCAACAGCAGCTCCGTTTAAGAGAGGGTAGTTGAATGTTCCTTAAGTAATCTATCTCAGATTAAGATAGAACAGAGTTAAATATGCCATATTTCTTTTCAGGTGGTTTCCAGAACTGGATATTAAGTAATTTTACCATAATAAAAAACCTTTAAGCCTGCATTTTCTGCTTGCTAGAGAAGGACTCACATGTGCAGAGGCGGAAAATACTTGTGCAAATATGCTTTATAACTATTTCTAAGTGTCACTATAATTGAAACTGAATCAATGTACTCAGTTAGTCTGTTACAATTGCAAAAAAAAACTTTTAAAATTTTTTTAAATTAATGCAATACATTTTTGTAAGGTTTCAATCCCTGTATATATTAAATCCTGTAAACTTAAATTTAAATCGTTGATTACATTTAAGTGCTGACACTTTTAAACTTTCACTCAAATGCAAGTTTCATTAGTTATCTGCACTTTAATTTGAGTGAGAGATAGACAGAGTATCCGTGCTTTCACCTTGATGACATTTTACTGTATTATTTCCAATGCTATTTATGAAGGAAGCCAAACAAACACCTTCAACCTTCCTTCACTCAAATAACCAAAGACACACACACACACACACACACACACACACACACACACACACACACACACACACACTGAAACCATTTACATTTACAGTTCTCACTTTCAGTACAGTACAGAGACAAAGAGAATAGATTTGGCATATGTACAGAGAACTGCACCTACTTCAAGAAGCATCTCATCTTCTCCTGATCTCTCTCTGCTCCCTGCAGACTTCAATCCTCTCAAGTCTTCACCCAGACAGCATGCCAATGAGCAGTTGGTGTCATCATAACTGACACTTATTCTGCATCTGCAGTGTATACAGTATGTACTGCAGCAGGCACAGGGGAAGGTGCCATGATTTATTGAGCATCAACATGACGTGAACTGGCCTTTAAATATACTCCTTTTCAGTGTGAAATTACACACAGAACGGTCGAGCACTGGCAACTTTACTCAAGGCGCAAGGTATGCATAAATCATAAGTAAACGGTCTGATAAAGAGGTGGTGCTTTGGCCTTTCTATTTATTCATGCACACTAAGGCTAGTTCATGTACTGTAGGTTGGTTGAATATCAAGCTCTAAGAAATAACCCAGTCACGTCAATCTCTTTTGGACAGTTAGAAAGTTGGAAGAAAATAGGTCCTTAAATTATTCTCCACACCTTTTTTCCATTCCCCCCCATCACCAATTAATACAGGGTCATTTCCAAATCAACCCCTGACTTCATAGGTAACCTGATTAAATGTTATACATTGAAATTTAGGCAGAGCACTAACCTCAACCTGGCTTTTACATTTGAAATTCTCCAAAGGGCCTTTTCTTCCATCCACTTTGCTTGTCAAGATAATTAACTTGCACGTCACAACAGCTTTGCAACTACCTTTCTTCAGTTAATCTCTCTGGATGTAGTGGAATTTTGCCAATGATGCAATTGTCCTAGGCGTTATGTGTGATGCTGTGAATTTCACGTTTCTGAAAGATATCAGACTGTATTTCTTTTTAAACACAGTTTAAGAGGTCTTACCACAATCACAAACATTTACACTCCATTCTTGAATTGCTGTGGAAGCTTTGGCACAGGTCTCTGGAAATACTTGTGGATTATGTGTGGATTTGCAATTTCCTGCTAACCGCAACATCATGGATTTTAATTTCCTTTTTCTTCTGACTAATAAATTATTTTTTTTGTTAAACAACATACTGTAATTTTAATTGTAAGATTGTGTGTTAAAAACATCCAATCATTTGCTTACTTCACTGTTATTGGCCTGTTATGCAGGTCCTCACACTAAAAAAAATGCAAAGGAAAGGGGTAATATTAATAACTGACAGCATCTGATCAAGAGATAATCCATGTCACTGATTGATTGTCTGAATCTTGAAAGCAGTTTTTGTGTTTAGGTTGCAGTGATCTACTCACAGTCTGCCTTTCTCCCTCTTGTTCTCCTCTCAGAGCGATCAGTCTCCTTCAGGGAAGCTGATAACACCATGACGAGCTTGATCTCCCATCCTTTCAAGTCCATAGCTTTTTCTAGCTAGGAGTCCTTGGGTTCGAATGACACCTTAGACAGCCCACTATGTGATCCCTTTTGCTTGTTTAAATGAGTAAAACATAAATTGAGTGAATTGAACTGAATAAGTGAAAGAAACATAAAAAGCCAAAAAAAAAAAAGAAATGTATGGATGATGCTCAACCTCCCTGGGTTATTGCCCTCTTTGGATAAGGTCAAAAGACATTCAAAAGTTCTGTCCGTCTTGCAAAGTGTAAAGTGTTAAAAGTGTATTGCTTTTGTGTATTTGATTGATCTTTTATTTTATAAAGCTAGGCCATTTGGATAAAAGTTGACTGGTACTTTACCATACTAGATTAAAAGATTAAGTGGCAGCATGCTGTAGTGGAAAGAGATGAGAGCAGCTACCTGCCAAAACCCCCATTCAATCCCAGCCATGGTAGCACCTTCAGCGAGAAAACACATCTGATAATGGTATGTCATTATAAACAACACTTTTCATCCATATTAACAGCTTTTAAGGTATTCTAAATTGCTGCTGAATGGTCTGTGTTGTGATTCGACCCTCCATTACTGATAGTTAATGTGAGCGTGAGCTTCCGCCAACACGCTGCAGCTTACTGATTTCCTAGTCCTGTGGGTTTTTGGTAGCCAAAAGGTAGTTCAAAAAATCTCCCAAGTTAAATAAATAGCAGGATACATTGTGATGGTTTGTGATTTTCTGTTTAAATCACTGTACCGGTTAAAGGGTGCTTTTGATTTATTACTCTAGGAAGATATAATTTTCATATAAGCCTGTTGTAATATTGATTTTTTTTCTCGAGGAAACATGAAACCCAGAAAAACCAATATGACCCGATGAAGGTGGTGAACCAGTACTGGCCAGTATTGAAACTTACAGTACTTTCACTCCTTGTAGACAGACAATTCCTAACTTCATGTAGTGCTACCATCCCCAGAAGAGTCTTTATAAATGTGCATGTAGCAGAAATGGCAGAAAAAGGGCATGTAAGGCCACACTCAAGCAGGTGAAGTTAATGCAAGGGTGTCTACAGCCATGCCAGGTGTTCAGGGATAACTGCTCTGTTTGTGTCTCAGTGGTTGCCAACTCTTCATCCTCATCACTTAACTCTGAGGAAACACGTTCTGCCATAATGAATTTTAAAACTCTTTTTGTGTTTAAGCTCGGAGCTCTGACGGTGAATTACGACAGCTCCATTTTTAGAGGACTGTAATTTGACGTCTACAAAGTGATTGCACAAGCTCTAGGGGCTGGAAATGGAGAGGTAAATGTGCATGTGAAGTGAAAAATACAGGCCTGCTATAACAGAGCACAGCAGTGAGGACACAGCATGAGTCTTTCATCCAACTCCCTGGCTACCCTTAATGCTGAGGAACCTGCCGTTCATTTTTTCTATGCTTAATTTCACAGCCTAAATGTAGCAGAAGCACTTCTTATACTTCAAAAAAGTGAAGTAATTACACCCTTCATTAAAGCCCCTTTATCAGCTGCTAATTGCCCCCACTCTACCAAACAAACACTCTTTCAGTTCTCTGGCTCACCACTGCAACTGCTTGATACCAGCTGGCTCTGATCTGCCATGAAAATAGCAAAAGCCCTTAGTTATAGGTTATGGGTAATTTTTAAAAAACAGTTCTGCTTCTCTGCATTTCTTAATTCTATATTTTTTACATTTGGAAATGGATGGTATTCTTGCTGGAACATTTGTGCTTGGACTGAAAAGCTACTTAGAACATTGCTTGAGTGGAACAAATGATGATAATTGGTGTCTCTGAGTGCTTCTGATTAATATTACTGGCTGATGAACACACATACTGTATAAATAGTCTGAACCCCAGTCTGCTGTATTGCTCTTGTGTGATTAGCAAAACTACACACAGCAAAACCTTGGCAGAAGCTTTCCAAGATTCCAAAATGTTTGCAAAAATGTACATATAATGTATTTTAATTAAATAAATATTTTGGTAGAAATTTCTTCACAAATTATGAATGTATGGCATTTTAATGTGATTTATAACCAAAATGCTTTACTTAATTTACTCACTCACTGACTCATGCATTCACTCACACACACACACACACACACACACACACACACACACACACACACACACTAATACACACTACAGGCAATTCGGAAAAACCAATTAGCCTAATCTGCATGTCTTTGGACTGTGGGAGGAAACCAGAGTACCCAGAGGAAACCCACCAATCACAGGGAGAACATACAAACTCCATGCAGACAAGTATTAAACCTGGCTTATCTAATTTACACATGGTAAAATGTCATTTTCATTAGTGTTTTTATTCCTGAGCTGATATATATCTTATTCACAGCCCATACATTTATTTATTTTTCTTCTTCTTAGCCTAGTAGATGTTGGGTATAACGGTGGAAGTTAGTAAAAATGTGCAATAACATTGGACATTTATGGACATTTATGGACATTGCACACTAATACACATTTGCACACACCCTGGAGATTTATGGACATTGCACATCTGCAAATTCATGCACACTCCCTGGACATTTCTATTTAAATTCTATTTCAGTTCAGTTATATTTTTACTGTACATAGTGTAAATCTACAACTAAGGCTTTTTATATTTGTGCAGCCAAGTTTTTTTTATGTTTTATATTTTGATCTTATTTTCTATAGCTAAAGATTTTCTATATTTAATTTCTTTTTTTATTCCATAATTTATTTCTTATTTATTTATTTAAGGTCACAGGCCCTTGTATAAGCATTTCACTGCATATTGTACTGTGTATGATTGTGTGTGTGACAAATAAAATTTACAATTTTAACTTACATTTTTTAAAAAGCTTTTTATAACCAATAAAGTTAAGTTATATAGTTAGTCAAGTTATGTAACATAAATATATTTCTCACAAATAAATATTTAACATTTTTACAGTGCTTAAACAATGGCTCTGAATCCTGGCTTTAAACCACCAATACCACCCTCTAATGGCATAATGAAAGTTTGGAAAAATTACAGAAAAACAAACTTTCTTAAATAGTAGTTTGACAGAGCAGTTTTAACAAAGAAATCCATCATAACTTTTCAACCAGTCTGAGGTCCAGACTTTTTGCTGGCCATATTGTTAAGTTGATATGCTTTAGATCATATGCATTTTGAAGAGAAACTTTACCCCTATTTGGTCTGTTCCAGATGTCTTATCATCATGAAAACTCACCATCTCAAACGTCAAGTCATAGACATACATTAAAATTTCCTAAAGAATGAGAAAAGTGTCTAAAATTTTAATGTTCGCCTATGCCTTGACGTTTGCGGTAATGATTACCACCTTCCCTGGTCCTTCATCTGAAATAAATTCCGATATCATAAATGAGTTGGAGAAATTTGATTGTTTTCTTCAGGCAGTCATCTTTATATGTTTCATTAGAATAGCACCAGACATAATTTCCAGCATTATCACCTTGGCCGATGCAGATTCCTGACTCATCACAGAATATCATCTACACTCTGTGATTGCTTGTCCTTAGCCGACTGTAACCGTGCATGTTTCCTTCAGTATAGGCGTTAGTACTTTTTTTGTTTGGCTTGTCTTTCTGTAAATGCCATTTTATTCAGCTGATTTCTTTCAGTTCTGCAACAAACACTGTCTCCTGTTTTTACCAATTTGTTTTTCATTTGTTTTGTCCTGCATTTTCTATTTTCAAGACATATTACTTTGATTTTTCTATCCTGATGCTTTGACGTCTTCCTTAGTCAAAATGTATGTTTCCCATTTACAACATTTTCATTTTGAGCCATACCTGAACACACACCTGACCTGGGAACATCCAACATCATTTGCCACACTCCTCGTTGGATTTCAGTCATGATGGAGTTTAAGAATCTTTTCCATTATTTCCACTGAGAGCACTCTTGTTGGGGACATGTTTCTTTTTAATTAGCCAAGTCCAACAGCTTGTTAAAGTCTGTAAGCACTCTTAGAAATTAGAAATGCAAATTATAAGGTGATAACATATTTTATTCCTCAACACTAATTATTTCCTTTTTTGTCTACTTGATCTGAAAAAAAATCCATTAATTCAACTTAATTTAATTTTTTATTAGCATTTATTATTTAATGTTCATCTTTTAAACAAAAAACGTTTTCTGTCATTTCTGTGATATATTTATGTCTTAGGAAGAACTTGCATGAATTTTGCCGCACTTATTTTTACATTCCAGGTCAAGCTCTTATAATGAAACAATTTGGAGAGACAAAGAAAGACATGGTGAAGGTCTTAGCCACATCAAAATTGTTTTTTGTAGTTGTGAGAAATTTAAATTTCTGCATAAATCTCCAGATTTTTGTCAATTTCTGTCTCTGACCGTACAGTAAGTGCCAAATATGCATGTATTTCTTTCCTACGAAATTGATCGCAGAACTCTTCCGAACCATCTAACATGGAGTTTTATTTCAAATACAGTTCTGCTTACTGTGCATGCACTAAATTATATTATAATTTTTTGCATTAGATCTTAATCTTAATTAGGTGAGATAGTTAAATCAGAGGATACCTTCTTTGAGAGATTAATACTGAAATTCCGTATCTGTGTTGTTGTTATACACAAATCTAATGTATGATGGATACTTTTTTTGATTTCACAGTAAATACTTTGATTTCAAAGTTGAACTAAAAAAGTCCATCTTTTTCAAAACGATTACTGCAGTCTGATGTCTGGAAAACACCAGACATTTTGAAAGACTCTTTTTAATGTTTCGCATTATAACAGCTTCTAGGCAAACAGCATCCCAAAGAGTTTGTCAGGGTCACTGAACAAACAACATCTAAATATATGTCTGTTACAAACACTCACCAGGAATCTGAGAGCAAGAAAGTGAGTGAGAGAGAGAAGAGGAAAAGAGAGATGCTCTGCAATTTCATCTTGGTCATGCTTCATAACCAGATTTCATGACTTTAATGAGCTCATTACAGCAATCTGGCCTCTTGAGAAGAAGTTCTAGCACTGCTTTTGGCCCCCCTCAGTCAGTCAGAGGAGCGACTCCTACTAAATCAAATAGTCCTACAGCCAGAATCAAGCTGATAACAGAATATTTACTTTCAGTGGCATCCGGCTGATCATAAACACGGCCAAATGCATGTGCATATTGCACTAGACCATTAAAATTCTAAGATGTGCTTCCTGAACAAATTATGCAATGGAAATTCTTAAACTTCACAAGAATCAGCATACGAAATGCAGTTTGTCTGAATGAAATCATTAAATCATGCAGTATTTGAACTCGCTCATTTACTTGCGCAGAGATAATTCTCATCAGTGAGTTAAATGCAGAAGCATGTACCAAACTCCGTACACATATTATGCATAATTACCCGAACTTAGTGTGTCATTTTTGATTTCACTCTAATTTTCTGCTTTGAGCATTATCTACTTGGGTTGTTTTAGGAAGAGTGGCTAAAGACAAAACAAAACTGTCAGAAGCAAAACTTTATACAGACATCTTGTACTGTCCCTGCATGGATCCATGTTCACACGAACAATTTATGTCTCATAAATTCTGACTTCTCCATTAATTCTTCCTAAATTCAATTTTCCAACTTTAACTGTAATGGCTACAGTACATTTTTTTGGTTATGTTATTAGTATAACATGCGTCTATATAATGCTTGAAGAGATTGGACATTAATAATCATATTGTCTATTTTGACCCCCCCCCCTTCTTCCTCCAGCCAAGGGTGCCACCTTTTTAGTTTTGATTCTTGCATAGAGTGTGCACCATGACCTTGGTGATTGTCTCTGAGGTAATGCATGCAGGATGCTTTCCATACTCTACATCACGATATAGAGTTAAATCCCAAAGGGAGCTGCATGCAGACAGGGGCAACCACAGGAGACTGGAGTTTGGAGTGAGCTGAATTGATTAATAAGAGAGCTCGAGATATTGGAGACAGGACTTTATTTAAAAAAAATTTCAAGATGAAGCTGTTAAGAGACAAGAAGAAGAAGAAGAAGAACAACAACAACAACAATAATAATAATAATAATAATAATAATAATAAAAACAATAAATTTGCTGTACAAAAACTTCCTATATACCTCACATAAGTAAAAAAGTACTTGGCTGGCCCCAGACTGAGCTGCTTAGTGGCTAGGGCATTGTGCTGGATTGGAGGCTAATGACCCGTTTGAACAGCTCTTCCCCCTGACTGCTCCTGCTCTCTTGAGTGGGATGGGGAAAGCCAGTCAGGGGCAACGTGCTGATACAGGAAAGGGAGCTGTAAAGAGCTTCATCCTCTTTTTCTTTCTTCTTAAATCCTTTCTTCGAATCTTATGTGCTTGCTTGCTTGCCCTTTTTTCCTCCACTCCAACCCACTTTAACTTTTTTTTTATTCTTGTCCTTGTTTAATGCAGCAGCAATTTCTCTTTCTGTCATTCTCAGTCACTTGTAGTAAAATTGAGAAGCATCATGCATCTGGGAGGTTTGTGTGAAATGCCCTCAGACCAATCTTTCTTGTTTAGTGGGATGTGAGATTTTGAGAATGAATACTTCAGGACTAGGTTTGTATTACCCAAAACAAACTATGAGTGGAGAGTCAGGGGCCAGCTCATCTGGGTAAATGAATATAAAAAACTTATTGTTTGTAAAGATACTGTTAGAAGCAATTGTTTTGAATATCCACTTAAATCTCATTTAAAAAGTGTTTAACAGCACAACATCATTACTCATTAACAAGTGACAATGCATTTCTTTACCAGAATACAGTGTTTTATTGTAGTGATGCACAGGTTGGGTATTTTTCCAACTCGCGGGTCCCGCTTTTATGAAATAATTTGGCCCGCCCCAGCCCGCCCCGCACCACTGTATCTATTTTTACAACCCGCCCCGCCCCGCACCCGCGACCATTAAATAGACATACTAGGCATTGTAATTCAAATGAAAACAGCCTTTATTTCAGCCTGAAAGTGCTTGAAAACATCGTCCTGTAAACCGGCAACAACATATGATTATGAATATGAACGATAAATCAGGTCATAATAACAAGATAATAATACACAGTTTAAACATTTACAAAGCAGCGTTTGTAATCTAGGCTAAACCAATTTTAGATTTGTATAGGTCTATTTGTATAGACCTTTTTTTATTTTAATGATGTAAAGTCCCGACCTCAATTTTTCTTCCGCACCTCGTCTTCCATCTTCACTTTTATTTCTTCGTTTTTGTTGTGACTGGCAGCGGTAGCTGCTTGGCGCTTTCATGACTTGTATGTCATGTGACGTAACCTTATCAAACAACTTAATAAAATATGAAAATAGATATTCCCAAATATTTAATATAGCTTATAGGGAATTGCACGCAACATACATGGATTTTTTATTTAGTTTTGTTTTTAATGACCCGCCCCAACCCGCCCCGCAAATAAAGTGACAATTTCTTTACCCGCCCCAACCCGAACCGTGGGTTACCCGTGGGGTCCGCGGGTTACCAGACACCCCGCGCATCACTATTTCATTGTATGTATTTCACATGCTTAGAAAAGTGATCTTTACATAGATAGATAGATAGATTTGGGGCAGTGGTGGCTCAGAGGGCTAAAGCACTGAGTTACTGATTGGAAAATCGGCGGTTTGATCTCAGCACCACCAGGTTGCCACTGTTATGGGCCCTTGAGCAAGGCCCTTAACCCTATCTGTCCCATGGGTGCTGTATCAAGGCTGACCCTGTGCTTTGACCCCTGTTACGCTAGGATACATGAAGAAGGAATTTTACTGTACTGTAATGTATATGTGACAAATAAAGGCTTAATACCCCTATCTCACCTACGCGGTTTCAAAGTGGCCATAAGCACGGTTCATCATGATTCACCATGAGTTTTTGCCGCTGTGTGTACATTTCCATTTTTCCGCGCAAAAAATTAAACATGTTTAATTCCCAATAAAACATGTTTAATTTTTTTGCTGGTCCTCGTGGAAGCTCGCAGGCCTTACAGAACTACGCGGAACGCCAGCGGAACGTTGGCGGGCAATCGCTGCGACTCACAGTGCCTAACTCCGCATCTCAACGTGAGTCAAACCGCATAGGTGAGATAGGGGTATAACTTACAGAGAGAGACAAAGTATACTTTTTTAATTCCAAAGGGAAATTATAAGGTTACACCAGCCAATACATGAAGTTGTCTATAAGGTTAGATAGTCAGTGGATGGATTAATGAAAAAAGTCATAAGATGTGTTTAACTGGCTTTTAAAGCATGGTTAACTTGCTTAAGAATTAGTTTCCTACTCTTAGTTAAAGCTCTGAAAAGCAAAGGAAATAATTACACATATTTTTATTTTAAAAAGATTCTAAATTGATATTATTTCCCCAGCTATTATTGGTTTGCAGGTAACTCTATTTAGAAATCACAAGTAACCATTTAATTTATATTAACTATCCCCTTACCCAAACCACAGAAATCAGCTGGATTTTTGGCCCATCGTACCACTGCAGTAGTAAACCCCAATTTAATTAAACTATAATTTCAAATACTTTCTACACTTTATGTACCTTATACCATTTCAGTGCGATGGTGTATGTGTAGTCGTGTCCAAATTATTAT
Source organism: Clarias gariepinus (assembly GCF_024256425.1). Classification (NCBI taxonomy): domain Eukaryota; kingdom Metazoa; phylum Chordata; class Actinopteri; order Siluriformes; family Clariidae; genus Clarias; species Clarias gariepinus. The sequence goes on from NC_071112.1 coordinate 19,217,689, forward strand.
TAGCAGAGTAGCAGGACTATGGAAATATATTCAGCAGTTGCCCTAAATATCTGCATCTACTAGATTAAGAAAGTTCTCTGGTTAATTAACCCATAGGTGCTTCCTTCATTTATCTTCAGTAACAGCTTTATCCTGGGAAGAGTTGCAGTGGACATGCAAAACACTGGACACGATGCAGGAATTCATTTTAGATGGGACACTCATTTGCACACTAATTCATACCTAGGGGTAATTTTGTAAGTGAGTGCTCCTACTTACATGTTTATGGAATGTAAGAGGAACTGGAGGACCCTAAGGAAGCCCAAAGCGACACAGAAAAAACATGTGAAATTCTGCACAAACAGCGACCCAGCGAACAAGACACAGGGCCCAGCAGGAAAAGAGCCCAAGGCTGCCAACCTGGCCTCCAAACTCCCCGGAGAATAATCCAATTAAGCACCCATGGGATGCACTGGTCAAACAAGTTTGATCCACAGATGCCCCACATTACAGCCTACAGCACCCAGAAGGATCGGCTGCCAATGTACCAGCCGGACACCGCACACCACTGTGGAGTCATGCCCTGAGGGGCTAGAGCTGCACCGGGTGCACGACGGGAACATACACAATACTGGAGATGATATTTTGCGTTGTAATATTATAACTGATTGGTATACAAAAGTATAGATTTTATATTGTAATAATATCAAGAGCTTTCAATTAATTGTATACATGACTTTCTTTTCTAATTATTTAAATTAAGATTTTTGAATGATGAAAGAGGCTTAGTAGTTAGCACTGTCGTCTTGCACCTCCAGCACCTCATTTCAATTCCCGCCTCATGGTCTGTGTGCATGTTCTCCCTATGATTGGTGTGTTTCCTCCGGCTACTCCGGTTTCCTGCCACAGTCTAAAGACATGCAAATTAGGCTAATTGGTGTTCCCAAATTGCCTGTAGTGTGTGAATGAGCGTGTGAGTGTGTTTGAATGTACGATCTGCGAATGATTGGCACCCTGTCCAGCCTCGTGCCCATACTCTCCTGGGATAGGCTCCAGATCCCCCATGACCCTGTATACAGGATAAAGCGGTACAGACAATGAGTGAGTCAGTGAGATTTTGAATAAATACCTCATGTACAGCTATTCATTTCATTTTGTTTCTTCTTTCCTTACATTTTAGCACTAGCAAGTTACAGTAAACAAGGAGAAGCAGTTATTTTTGCCGTGCACTGTTAAAGGCAGTAATCAGTGCCTTGGGAAAGCAGTGTATTTAACTTTATAACCTGCAGTAATTCATGCACTGCTATTAGTGCAGGTGTTTTGGTTAATTACCTCAGTTCAATCATATGAAAGAGCCTCCTCTTACATTTACAATTCCTTCTATAAAAGGACTGTACTAATAATGACATTTTGACATTGGTAATGAAGTCAGAAAATCTTTGAATAATCTCTTGTCATTTTCATAAATGTTGTGGACAGAACGTTTACCAGGACATTGTTGTGTAGTTCACACTGTGTATCCCTCCCCCACCAGATGGATGTTTTTACAGTAGTAAGGGTGCGGTGAAGAGCTTCTATTAGGAATAACCACTTGCTGTAAACCCTTCAGCCTGTATATGTTTTATGGCTCTCTAAATATGGCTGGTCAATTCCCGTACTAACAGTGCAATGAGGCTGTAATCACTGTCTTCATGTTCTGTGCTTATGACACTGATGCTGGCACATTTTAGTGCCTGCATTGGTGCTTCATTTGCCACCTCATAAAGCAGGCAGCCTGCTGTAGACCAGAATGCATTGCGTCGAACGCCTAGGATCAAAGTACATAGGAATGCCAAGCTTGTGGGGCTATGGCTGTTGTATATACCTCATGTACATAGTTTGTCCTTTAAAGCTATTTTCATAAAATTTTACTTGTCACATAGGTCCTTACGAGCAGACCTTAAAAAACAATCCCGTTTTTTTTGTGTCAACACTTGAAGGTCTTTATGAGACTTTAGCCTGAAACGTGGATTAGATCATTCTGAGCCACCTGAGGGCTTTTCCCTGTGTGCCAAGACAGTGTGCAAATCATTCAGTCAGAAGTCGCTGTCACCATCCATAACAATCATGAGCGTCGTCAATCACGCATAGCCCAAAGCACTCCACTTGACTTCCTCCTTGCCATCTTGGCATCTGTTGGATTGAAGCTCATTTATGCGGAAAACGATCCGAGCTCATACAAAAAGAAGTGTGTGTTACCCGTTTACACCATTTCACTGCAACAGGAATGGGCATTATCACCATGGTGACAAGGTTGAGAGCAAGTGAAAAGGGAATTTAATTTGATATATGTGTGAAGTGTGGTGAAGATGTTTTGTGAAGAGACACCTGGAAAGTCACAAGCAGAGAAGTGTTAATAACATTTTAAAGTGTAACAATCTTAAACTAGTAGTCTTAAACTATTTACTTTAGTCACACTGATAAAAAATATAGATTTTTTCTTATGCTAACAGTTAATCCGTAAATATTTATGTTTTCTGAGCATTTGAGAATTAAGTACACCTTTCATGTGAATGAACTTTAAAAATGTTTAATTATTGACATAGCCCATCTTTTCTAAGGCATTATTTACCCTGTCTGGTAAGGTTAACTAATCTTAGTAAAGCAGTGATGATATCACCACTCGCTGTACTGTATCTCCAGGTGCAAGATGGAAATCCTCCAGGAATCAATTAGTCTTTAAATTAAGGTTAACCCCAATGCCATGTTCAAAACAGTGATTGACTAATTATGTTTAAAATAAAGCAGTTCTATAGTGTCATAGTTTCTAACTATTTTTACTTCAGTTAAACACTATGAGCTAGTGGAATCTACATTAGTGTGGAAAAAAAAAGAAAAGAAAAACAAGTATGTTGCATTCTGCTACATGGCTGGGTGACCATGTGTTGACACTGCAAATCAGATGCTCCTATTTGCAGCTGAAAGTAGGGTTTAGTTCATTGGAATCTGGGTCCCCTTACACTAGCTCCATAAATCAGAGTCCATACCCACTGGAGCAGGGCAAAGACATTGTCACACCACCTTATGGTGCACCAGCTGTGAGCAGATGAACCTAGGCACCATCTTAATTTGAGAGTGCATGAAGGCATAAACCAAACTTCAGCCCACACACTTTAGCTACGGTTTCTGATTAAAATATAAACCATGGGAAAATCATTAAAATTGCAGAGTAGGCATAAAATATAAGCATATCGGAGTTAAGAAATGCTTTCTTAAAACAGGATTCTTGAGCAACTGTTGTTTAGAATATAGTATGAAAAATAAAGTGGTGTCTAAAGAAAGCTCATATCTTATTGTACATTGTAGGGTTCATCACAAGCATGTCCCTGTACACAGATGACCAGAGGTAATAAAGATAATCAGAGGTAATAAAGATGACCATAAAGATGGTCTACAGATGATCACTGATCACACAGATGTATCATCATTGTAGTCACTGACTGGTGGTTTTTAGAAGTTTACTAGGTGACTAGGTGTCGAGGCAGAATACATCTACATCCTGGTTTTGGAACAGCACTCAGTAGGATGTAGGAGTACTTTAGAGGGCGGTGCGATCAGCTGAGCAAACCACCTGACCTGAGCTCCCTGACCTAAACTCTATCTACAGCAAGAGGTATTGACGAAGACAAGGAAGCTCTCAGCCATCCGAGCAATGCCCAAAACTGAGAAAATAAGAAAGCAGGTTTTTCCCACAGGTAGACTAGACCTTGGACCTTTTTGCACAGCACAGACCACCTACATTCCTGTCAGTAAACCTGTACTACAGTAACTATATTTGTTATTAAGATTAATTGGGTATATTTTCTGTTTGAAATGGAAAAAAACTTCTAATTAGACTGGCTTTTGACTATTTCCTCTTGGCCCTCCGTCCCACCCACCCCTTTGGATTCCTGATCTATGACCGCTACCAGTCTGGGAGTGGGAAATGGAATACAGTACAGTATGTGTTTCCTTTATGATAGCCTCTATTCAAACCTACCAAGGAAAAAAAAGGGTTCTCTTTCAGGATGTACTAGCTCACACACCTCTACAATTGGCTGGTGTCACTGTGACTGACAGGGGCGGGAGAGTGAAGCCCCCCTGAGAGCATGGCCAATTTTGCTTTCTTGACTCCCGGTCACAGACGGCTGTGACAACATTGAGATTCTAACTCATGATCTCCGGACAATATGGTGTTGAATTTTCTGTCATGCCACTTGAGAACAGAGCTGTCTCTCAAAAAAAATGTTGTACATCTATCTACTGTACAAGAATTGTATATAGTGGAAAAGAGGCATATATATGTGTTATGTTAACACTATTTCACAATGTAACATCGTGTAAACAGCAGTACTTTGCTACTGATATTATGGGTTTGATATTTAAAGGAGAAAAAGCATAAAAAAACACAGATCATCAGAACACAATTTTTTATCTTTTTTGCTTGTTTTTACACTTAATATTAATGTCCGGATTTTCTTAAAATTCCCACTTAGACTCAATGAAATAGCTTTTCAGTTAACTAACATTTGTTGAATATTTTACCTCATGTAACTTTAAAGTTGGCTAATTATAAAGAGGAGTGCATGTTCTCCCCAGGCTTGGTGGGTTTCCTCAGGGTACTCCGGTTTCCTCCCACAGTCCAAAGACATGCAAAGTAGAATTCAAAATTCAAATTGCCTATAGGATGTGAATTAGTGTGTGTTTGTGCCCTGCGTTGGACAGGCACCCCATCAAGATAGTGAGTGAATAACAAGTGGGCAAGAAAAAATAGTTGTTTCCTCATCATACTGCCAAACAATTAGTTGTCTGCATACAGAAAATGAGCAAGAGAATTGCTTTGTACTGACAAAGCCTTGCTAATGATTTTATGCCTTTCATTTGTAATTGATTTAATTAAAACCCTTTCAAAACTCAACCACTGAAACAGACCACCGAATGATATATAGCAACAACAAAAAAAAATCTCACTGAGTGAAAAAAGCACTTCGTTTCTTAGCGCTGAATCATTTACACATTTATCATAACACAAGGCTAAAAATATTGCACAGCAGGGGTGGAACTACCACAGTTTCTCACAGGCATTTGCACTGGGGCCTACAGGTAAGCCTTAGTACTGACTACACTATGTGGCTAATTGCTTACTCCCAACTGAGAAAATGTGAATAACAGCACTATATGGAATGTATCCTTTAAAAAAAAAAAACTATTTTACCTACATTACATTTAAATAAGACCTATCATTAATTAAATAATATTGCATTTTTTTTCTAATCTTGTTTTATATGAATGGTATTCAAATGCAGATTTGTGACCTGACTAGTTGTATTGTTTTTAATTGTTTAAAGTTATATCCAACAGTATTAAACAGTACAGAAGCTCTCTAACTTGAAGCAAAGGAATCAAACACTGCCATGATTAGATAAACATTTACTTCTACTGGAATCCTATCCTTTTTCATGGACAGCAAACTGGCTGGTAAGACATAATCTATAACCTAAAGGTTTGATACGTTTAATGCACCTGTACTGTATGGTTGAGTTAGATAACAGCTGTGATTTATAATATGTTGATTTATGTTGTTGCATCATATTTAAATGTCACTCTTTACATAGCTAAGTTATTAAATACTTTTTCAGGACGGGCATTATAGCAGCCTTTATTTATGTTTGATCACAACGGGCTGAGTTATTTGCTCAGAATGAGGTGGCAATACTGTTACTGTTCAGACCTCAGCCATATCTACAGACTTACAGTATTCTCTAAGAGCTGCACAAGAGTTGAGCCGTGCGTGTCTTAGTTATGAGACTCACAGTGCTGAGACAGTTTACAGGTTAATCCAGATTTTTAACGCTATATTGATTTGAATGAGGAGCAGCATTGAGTCTGAAAATGTATTATTTTGCCCTGAGGAGATTAGAGGAAACAACATATTAATCAAAGAGTTGGTTTAATTTTTTTTATTTGTATAAATTTATTAACTAAATTAAAGTCTGCTATCACTGTAGCAGACGAGAATACTTCAAACATCAGGCACATTTTCTTTACAGGAGTGCACACTGAATTTCTGAACATTATTTTATTAATTTAACAACTTTAAATAGTAAATTAATGCATGATATAATTGCTTACATTCCGCACACATACGCTCACTGAACAGTTTATTAGAAGCTCTGTAGTAAGTCTGGGTACGTCTGGCCTCCCTTTCCCCTGAAAACAGCTCCACATTAGCTCCATATTCCAGATCCAGTGTCTGGGAAGGTCACTGAAAAACACTAAAGTTATTGTCATATTCATGAAACCAATCTAAGATCATTTTGCTTGTCACATGGTGCATTATTATGTCAAACTAGCTAATTTGAAAATGGTAAATTGTGGTCCTGAAAGGATGTACATGGTCAGTGATAGTACTAAAATAGCTTGTGACATTTAAATGCCAGTTGGTTGAGATTAATGCGTACGAAGTGTGAAAAAAATAAAAGAATCAAATAAATAAATAAATAAATAAATGAATGAATAAATAAAAAAATTACACACAATTACAAAGCCTTTACCAGCATGGACTGTTGATACAAGCAGCTGGGTCCTTGGACTTGGAGCTGTTGGTGCTAAATTCTGACCCAATCACCTTCTGTACTGTATGTACAGTACTTCAGGATAAATCAAGATTTAACAGACCAGGCTATGATCTTCCAGTCTTCAATTGTCCAGTTTTAGTAAACATGTGCTCACTGCAGCCTCAGCTTTCTGATTGTGAAACAAGTTAACAAGTATTTGGCACCTGATGCTGACTGGATATTTGACTTCCTGCCTCACCATAAACACTGAGGAAACAATAAAGACTGTTGTGAGTAAAAATCCTATGAGATTATCAGTAGAAGTAATTGCCAAAAGAAAACAATTATTCTTACATTTTTGAGTGCAAATCACTTTCTAATTCATATAATTGTCATAATTGGCATTTTTATGTTTTAAATTGTCTCTTGCGTTAATGTTACAAAACAGTAATTGGTTTGTCAGTCCATATTTTATATTGCATTATGATGAGTTAAGTGCATATGTTTAAAAGTAGTGTACTAAATGCAATTAAATCCCCCTCGGCACTTCTATTCTAGAATCTGGCAACCTTGGAGGCATAAACTGCACATAGGTGATTTGCATAATCTGAATTGGCCACTCAGACAATCAATATGTTAATAGTAACAATGTGTTCTTTGAGATAATTTTAGCTTAGATTAATCAATAGTAGCTGCCAAAACAGGGGAGTGAATGAAAATGTCATTATTTTTGTATAAGCTGATGTCTTGTTGCTTAGTATGCATGCTTGTCATCTGCCCGGACATGTTAAGCAGGTAAAGACTGTACAAATTCATCTTTTATACTGTACCAGCTCACAGAGAGGAGAGAGGTAGTATTCTCATAAGAGCTTTCATACCACTGCTATGTTGACACTCAACTAAACTTTTTTTTTTTTTTTTTTTTTTTTTTTGGCTTTTCCCAGACAGGTATGTTTCTATACAGCTTTCAGGTTGTCTGGCAGACATCTTTTCAAGGATGGCAGCTCATCATCTAAAATTAAATTCCAGCAAGACTGGACTAGTACATAACCCCGAAGAACTCTTGAATCACACCATGTGACAATGCACACAACCTGGTTTCTATTTTTGAACATTAGGATGATCTGGCCATGCCTCTTCACTGTGGCCACTCAGGTGCTAGTGCAGTCCCTTGTGATCTTGAGATTGGATTATTGCAACTCCCTTTTGACAGGTCTGCTCATGCGTGCGGTCTGACCCCTGCAAGATCCCAAATAGACAATAGCACAAAATATAGCTCCTTAATTTGTTTCCAGTCTTGCCCCATTTCAAACATAAAATTTTTGCTATGTTTCCTTTATTGGTGTCCTTTAGCAGCTTGCATCATTTAAACCAATGGTTCTCAAACTGGGGGTTGTGGCCCCTCTGGGGGTCACGGAATAATTTCAAGGTGTCGCAAGATGGATTAAAAAATTATGTCTTTTTTGTGATTATCATACACACTTTTCAGTATTACAAGTAAATGCTATAAATAAATATTTTCTGATTTGTAAAGATATTACTGATCGAGTGTAAGTGTTTAAATTGAGTGTTTAAAAAAATAATTCGCGACTCAAAGATATGACATCACTGTGCCGCGACTGGCTCACTAGTTATTGCTACAGCGCAAAACTGCATGTGAAAACCGCAACTGCCGAGATGAATAAAAGTGTTATTCGCAAATCTAATAAAGTTCAGGAAATTGTGTACATCGGAACCATGTACATCGACCAAGCATAGAAGCAAGACCCCATTAGACCAAAGTTGGAAACATCAGAAATATCAGTAAGAATTCATAAAGTATGGATTCACTTGCTCTACTGTCGACAACGTAGATTTCCCTCAATGTGAATTCTGTTCAGAAGTGCTTGCTCATGAAAGTATGAGCCCGGCAAAATGCAAAGGCATTTGGAGACGAAACATCCTTTGTTTATTGAAAAGTCTATAGACTTTTTCCGCCGAAAAGAAAAGGAATTACAGGGTCAAAAACACATGATTGCCCAACAAGCTTCAATTTGAATCTACATATTTTTTCCGCTGTTACATATATAAAAAATACATAATGATCACGTCTTTATGTCAAAGATGATCAGCGGGTAGCTGTATCCACCATCAGGCCACGAATAAAGCTTTTGTGCTGCCAAAAACAAGTACACCCTTCCCATTGAAAGGTAAGCCAAAATTATTTTGATGTATAGTAAATTTAGTCAAAATACTGTGAACAGCTTGTTATGTTTATTGCTTGTTTTTGATAGTTTGGGTCGTGAGATCTTGTCGATCTTCAATTAGGAGTCGCTGGCTTGAAAGTTTAAGAACCACTGATTTAAACATTGCTTGTCTATAAAGCCAAAAAACATACTATCTCCTACCTACAAAGAAGGCAACTTTCATACTCTACTCTGCACCACTTAAGCTTTAATATGTTGAAATGTAAATGTACTATGCATAATAACACTTTCAGGTTACCATCTCAGGTTACTACAAAATATTAAGGCTGTAGGAATATGCACATGCAAATTCATTATTTTGAAAGGGGAACATAAACACGGTTAAACTGTACCTGGAAAACTGAACTTGCTTGTAACATTAAAGTATACAAGCAATATTTCAATCTCTTTAGCAATTGTGATTTGTTCAGATTCTTTCACTACCATATGTACAGTTATAATGTTTTACAACAAATGCAAAAGGTAAAGGGGGATGGATGGGCTGTGAATGAAAATGTTCGAAGTGAAGAGGTCAGATCAGGTTTGTCAAGCAATAATGGTCAAAAGTTTTGGTCCTCCCCAGAATATTTCACATTTTCCATTGAAACTCAACCCCCCCTCCCCAGTAATTACAGTTTTCAGACCATAGGCATTCCAGCTGTCAGCTTGTAGAGGTAATCAGAGAAAATTTCTTTAACTTTTTGCTTCTTAAATTATCTCACACGAATTAGATTGGTCCAATAGATGTTCACAACAGCACAGATTCACTGTCCGAGCAAGCTAGCGCATTGCTTCTTCTGCAAATAGTTCTTGCATGGTTTGGAGCTTTGTTTTGGGTCATTGTCCTGCTGTAGGATTAAATTGGTTGTAATTACTGTAAGTGTCTGGGGTATATTGTAGCATTGCAAAATGGAGGTACAGCCTTCCTTGTTCAAGATCCCTTTTATCATTGATACATTTTGATGCCTCTTTAGCACCACCAAAGCACCCCGAGACCCTTAAGAACCTTTCCTTCACCATGATTTACAGATGTTCCAAACACCTTAAATGTCTGTTTCTTTTATTTGCCAGTCTCAAATATGGCTTTTTCTTTTCAACTCTGCCTAGAGGGCCAACATCCTAGAGTTGCCTCTTGACTGTTGATGTTAAAACTGGTGTGTGCAGGTACCATTGAAAGAAGTTGCCATTTGATGACATAAGACATCTGTTTCTTAAACTAGAGACTCTTATGTTCTTGTCCGCTTGCTCAGTTGTGCACTGGAGCCATTCATGTAGCCTTTTATCCTATTTGGAGCCAGCTTTGGCTGTTTTTTGAAGGGAGTAATGTACCGTTGTATGAAATCTTCAGTTTCTTTGCAATTTGCCACATGGAATATCCATGTTCTAAGAACACGAATAGACTGCAAAGTTTCTTAAATGCTTTTCTGGCCATTGTTAGTCTATAATCAAACCCAAATACTCCAAATCTAGCCCCAAAAGGCCACTTTTATTGCTTTTTTAAATACCACATGAATTTTCAGCTATGTTTACATAATGGGTAAAGGGCTTTTTATTGATTAATTAAGCTTTTAAAAATAATAAACCCCAATTAGCTATCTCAATATTGTATTGGAGTGATGATTGCTAAAAAATAAACTCTCTTAACGCCTATGTAGATATTCCATTAAAATAATCAGTTTCAAGCTGTAATAGAGTTTTACAACATTAACAAAATTAAAACAGTATTTGTTTTTCAACTGTAAGTTATTTTATTTTAAAAATCTGCTTGCTTTTTTTTTTTAATCAATGGAATTTCTTAATGACCCCAAAGCTTTTGATAGATAGAGAAGGCGCAATTGCAAATTGGACAAATACACATAAAACAGAATACATAAAATCTCTGATTGATTGATATTTACTTACTCACTCATTTTGTATACTGCCTATCCTGTACAGGGTCACAGGTAGGCTATCCCAGGGGCATGAGGTGGAGTACATCCTGGACAGGGTGCTTATCTATTGCTGGGCACACAAGCACACACACTCAGGCAATTTGAAAACGCCAATCAGGATAAGCTGAGTCCTGAAAAACACCCAGCATGGGGATAACATGCAAAATCTACACACAAAGACCAAAGGCAGAAATCAAACCCTGGAGGTGCAAAGCCACAGTGCTAAGCACTACCTCACCATGCTGCCGTTAATATTATGATGTCAGGTATAAATTTGCATGGAAATGTAGTGCAAACAATTACAGTACATTCGATTTTTCCCCCTTGTTTGTGACTGCAAAACTCATCATCAGTATCCAAAAAAAAAAGATTTTTCCATTGTTACACAGGATCACTTATTCACAAACACTGCCAGTCTTATTATGTAGGTACCTGTAGGTAGCCACACACATCCCCTTTAACAAGGCACTTTACTACAACCATGCTTGCAACACAGAGCAACGATATATTCAAAAATGTGTAATCAGCTACACAAGTTTGGTGATATAAAAACAAATAGAACTGTTTACAAAGGCATGAATCAGTCCAACTAATATGTTAATAGCTAATTAGAATTTAAATGTATTATTTGACATACAGTAGGACATATCCACCAGTGTTTAGGATTGACAGCTAGACAACCAATGGTCTGGGATGGCTGTGCAAAATTTGTGTATAATGTAATGACAGGGTTTTGAATTATCAGCGCATGCTTAGTGTAATATATACTGAAAAAAAATAACCTCATTGATAATATGTAGTATAAAACTTTAATCAGATGATAACTCTGATGTCATGTGTACGGTAATGTGATAAGCAAAATAGCTCGGAGGGTGAACACTAAAGGATTATACTTACATTAGATTTGTATGTCAAGCCTGCAAAGAAAGCAGCACCTGGGCGGAATGCAGAAGCACAGTGGCTGATTTATGAAATCCTTTTACAAACTGTGAAACTCAGAGAAGTGACTGAATCTTTCTGAAAGGTAACTGACAGTGTGCGATACAGTCCATTGTCTATGGAGCACATTAGGAACACTACTTTGCAAGTATCTTGTTCTTCTTCGAGACATCCATGTTATTACTTTTGCAAAATGGATCTTATGATCATCTGTTGCTCTATAAAATTGTCACTTAAAAATGACATCTTTTGTTATTCTCTCCTACAATATGAAAATGTTCTGAAAGTCTTACATATAACTGAGGCTAATCCAAGCCACCTGAACTGATCAATAAGCCGACTAATCAACAGTCTATTGGTGTGTACTAACTTCAGGGTGTAATTAACATTCATTCTGAACACACATGCAGCAAGCAAATAGGAGTTAGTAAAGAACAAGATAAAAAATATACCTCATTATGATGAAGTGGCTGTGCCACAGTGCAGTACAGATAGACCTGGGAATGCCAGCTTCATCATTTAATGGATGATGCTGGCGGATGTCTGAGGCCATCTTCCACTCCAAGGCATAATAGAAAAGAAACAAGTTATCATATTCCTACGTATGCATTTGTTATCTTCTTGAGATATTTGATATGCAGTTAAAAGGAGAAATTTACAAGGATACCTCATGCAGCATTCAGTATGCCTTGGAGTGGAAGATGGCCTTAGACAGCCATGACAGGACAATAATAGTGCTGATCTGTAATTTTCTGACTTCTAGAAGTGAGGGAACACAGAATCGAATTATTACTAAGGTAGATCTGGGTGACCTCGACTCTCAAATGACAACTCGCACTGGAAGCACAGGATGTTCTGACGCTATGTCAGTGAGAAAGAAATCCATCTCACCCTTCAACACGCCAGGATGAGGAATGAGGGTGATATCTAGGAAAATGCTGTCAGTTATGGTAATGTATCACATTTAAAAAATTGCGTAATTATTTTATTCTGAAGAACAAAAGTTCTGAGAATTCTAAAATTGTTGCTTTTTCTTAAGTTAGTTATGATTAAATATTCCTGCTCACCTCGGCTTTACAGATTTTACCTTGAAAGATTTTGATTGCTGATATGTGAGATAATTACATTAAATGTGATGCTTTATTAAATCTGTAACTGTACTCGATTAACTGTGCATTTACTGTATGTTTTTGTTTTTATGTTTATGTTTATAAACATTAAGTCTTCTTTCCTGCTTTACTGACTGAAGCAGGAATAAAAGAGGCTGGAGATGAGGGTAATTAAATGATGCTGGGTGTTCATTAAATAACACTAGCTCACAGCAGTATCTTCACAGCAGGAAATGGTGGCATTTAAAAAACTTCATACACAATCTAGCTCAAATCAACATTTTATACGCAAAAACACACATAAGCACAGACTTGCAAGCACCCGTTCATTCTAAACACCCACCCACACTCACATACAGACACGGATACACTATGGGCAATTTGTGTTCGCTCTAAACCCAGACATCTAATTCCAGACCCCATAACATCACTCAAGTGGAGTACAAGTAAATGGTTAAAGAAGAGACTTGACTTAATACACATTATGGGAAATCTTGGTATTTTAAAAGGTGTGCCATTATCTGTTATTAGATAATGTGTGGATGTTTTAGATGAGTTAAAACCTTAAGGCAAAAGTGATGAAATGAAAGTAAATTGACTAAATCCTGACTTAAATGTTTCTTATCTGGTTTTGTCATATATTACAGTGAACTCCTGAAATATGTGTTCAATAAAAAATATAAAAACAATCTATTATTCTATGAATTTGTTTCAACGTAAGTTTAACTTTAATTACCAAATTAATTGTAAACTTTGTATTACGTCCATAGCCAATCCTGGGACACTTGAAATAAGCAGGAATACACTCTTAGATGAATTTCCCCTATGTTGCAAAATAACTTATAAAGAATGTGAACACATGCGAAATGTTCAATTTTATTTAAGGTTAAATTAATTACTTTCATTATCCTAGTCTCCTAAGTGGCAGAGAATTCGAAACATTAAGGCAAGCCGAAACTTAAATGATATATTGGAATATTTAAAAATCTTCTCTTAGATGTCCACAAGAATAGTGCTGCTAAGCAAGTTTAAAGGGTTCGAGATATTAATAGGAAACCAAGCAGGCTCTTGTGTGGTTATAGAGCCAATTGTGGGCAGTTTCCACATCTTGGCTGATTGGCTACACTGGGATCCAAAGCAATAGAGGTGTGTAAATAAATCTTGCCAGGGTGATGCCACGGTAGCATTGGTCCTCTGACCATTACAGTAAATTACGATGAATGAAAGATGACCATCCTTCTTGGTTCTGGTTCATTGTTATTTTCAATAACGACATGCTCCACAGATTTGTTGCAGTTTACAGCAATGATATTCTGGTCTGCTTGACTGGAAAAGCATATGGATCAAATGAGACCTGTTTTGGCAGGGTTGCTGAAGCTCAGGTTGTTCTGATGTCCAGCTGTTAAAGAGGCATTCACTTTCCTCAGTAATGTTCCAGCTCCCACTACGCATCATATTGGCTTGTCACTTGTTATTTGTTGCCAAGATGGATGCTTCTAAGCAGGAAGTCAGAGGTGTGCTTTCACAAAAAAGAACAATCAATGAAACTCCTCCTGGTTGCCTTTTTCACTAGGCGGTAAGTACCCGAAGAAAATAATGGCAGTACAAGCAACCAAGAGCTCCTTGCATTGGAAGATTAGTGGGTGGGATCATCTCATCATTTTGTTGTGTTCAGTGCTTATTTAAATATGAAGTACTCTACATTAAGAGCACTTAACATACATCTACTGCAGAACATATCACTCTTAATTCACCCCAAACTTGAGCTGCCTACTGTATATCTCACGTTGTGTCATCATCTTCTTGAAGACTCAAGAAGGACTGAGTTTCTACAAAGGAAGATAGCGGTCAGTGTCTGAGGTAAACTTTCATGGCATTTTTTATTCTCATTCAAAACTTGAACAAACAACCCACTTTGGATTTTATGCATGTTTGATCTTGCTTTGTGTATGTGTCACTGTTATATAACATTGCATTGCTGCAACCTCTATATATCATCTGCTGTTTGTTAATAGTGCTTTTCCTGATTACTCAGCTCACCTTTGTATATGTTTTGTTTATTGCACTGTTGTTCGTAATCCTGTAATAATGTCAGCAGTTCACAGGTCAGAAAGCACATGCAGACCGAAGGTAAGAGTGCATATGTTTTTTTTTTATGTGTTTATGTCCTTGGCACAGCAACCAAACATTATATAAATTGTCTTATTCAGCTATAGCCTTAACCCCATTGACAGCCACACATATGCAGCTCACTATTCTATGAGAGAGACAGCATAAATATACTGAAATATGTTCATGGGACAGCTAAAGGTTGCAATCACCTTCCAGATCCATGCTAAATGCTGTACTCTTCTGTTTAAAAGTCTTTTAGATTAAAATATTTTTAAAGGAATGGAAAACATAGTCATTTATATCCAAAAAGTTGACTCATTCTGTAGGTTTATGAAAGCCTTTCTTAAAGTGGAAGACAAAGTAACCCTCATAATAAATAGATAGATAGATAGATAGATAGATAGATAGATAGATAGATAGATAGATACATAGATAGATAGATAGATAGATACATACATACATACATACATACATACATACATACATACATAATATTTGTTTTGGGAAATTCCAAACATCTAATATCAATAAGGACAGTAAAAAAAAAAGACAAAGACAGGTTTGTAGTTGTGATTGTAAATGGTAAAGCTTAAGTATAAATGACATACATGTGAGAGATGACCAAAATTGCTAGTACAATGTTTAAGTACAAGTTCAGCCATAACATTATGATTGCCTGTCTAATATTGAGTCTGTTTCAGTAGAGTAATGACCTGTGTGTTCTTTTGGTAGGTCCTGATCACTGCAGACCAGGAACAACCCACGAGTGCTGCAGTTTTTGAAGTTGCCCTGACCTAGTCACCTAGCTGGCACAATTTGGCCCCCACCAGATTTGTTAAAATCCTCATGCTTGCAACTTCAGGAAAAAAATTTGCTACCTGGTACAGTATATCCCATTTGCCTCCAGGTGCCATTGTAACAAAATATTGTAACTGTAGCTTATACTGTACAAGTAATATTCTATATAGTAAGAATAATGGTAAAAATGAAAAATAAGGCAAAGGAAATATAATAATATAATACAAAGTGAAATGCAGTCTGGCCATTGATGTGCAACTGTAATAATAACAAAGTGACAACAGCATAAATAGTAATTGTGCAAAAGAGAGGTATAAAAAGTGAGTGGATCTCAGCATATTGGCATAAAATGTAAACCTGAGAATAAGTGCGTAAACCCTGAAGCTAAAAGATGAGAAAGTTACGTGGGTAGCACTGTGATTTATGTAGCAGAAGAGCCTTAAGTCTGTATCTCCCAATCCATATTCCCATGGCCCCATAGAAATGTGTTAAAAAGCTGAATGGCTCTGGGGACAAAGGATTTCTTGAATCTTTTAGCTGACAGCTTTGTGACAGAAGTCGTGCACTAAACACACTTTTCTGTTTGGCAAAAGCTTTGTGCAGTGGGTGGTTTGAGTTGGTCATGATGGACAGCACTTTGTTTAACGTTTAATATATGCTATAACAAGTGTGTTTTATTTTTTATTGCTTTTAAAAAACAGATATATGTGAGAATTTCAGAGCATAAAGGAAGATGGGGTATGGAGAACTGGCACAGATTCTTCCTTCTACCCTATAGATAGATCCTGGTGATAAAATACTGTTAGCTAGAACTCACAGCCAGGAAACATCAAGTCAAGAGTGCAGTAATTGCTTTAAGACTACATGGGAATACCAGCCACTCTAGCAATGAAATATTTCTATATTAAGTGTAAAGATGTTTTTATATTATTTATCTCTCTTGGTGCAATTCAATATTTTAGCATATCGAATAATTACACATCTTGGTGCAGTATCATGCTGCTCATTCATTTAACACAAACCTTTTAAGTGTGAGTACTGTCCCAGAGTATGCAGAGCTGGACAGTAGACTACTCCATACCTAATCAATCAACTTTTATAATCATTGTAATCGATAAATACTTTAAATAATTTATATAAAATAAATAAACTTACATTTGGTTGTTTGCTTATGTCTTACAATTTTTCCCTATCCTTTTCAGTAAAATTTACTGAGCTAGTATCAGCTCAGCTGGTTTTAGTGCAACATTTAGTGCAGACATGATTGAAGTTGCAGAATTTAAAAAATGTTTTTGCTGCTCTTTATTGTGCACACAGACCTTTTGCACATGATCAGTGAATTTAAGTTCAATATAGGTTTATTATGTACAAAAAAGTGAACACAATTTAAAACCATTTAAAACCGCTGACTACATATGGAACATTAGAAATATTTAGATGCTAGCAAGCACAGCATCAGGTACTGTATGCTTTAACTGATTGTAAAATTGACAAATTACTGCACATATACAGGGCAGTGACCCTGATATTAGAGAGGGTGAAGAGGGACGACACCGAATCCATGCGTCTGCAGTACTCCACCAGAGCGCGGACACATCCTGAAAGGCATGATTTGTAGAGCGGTGGCCTGACCTTTCCAGGGTCAGAATAATTGATATGGGTCATCTGTCCAACTATAACTTAAAACGATAGAAAAATATTATTTGGGATTCTTTTTAAAAATAGTGGGTTACACGGTTTTTATTTCCTTAGGCACTGTACAGTAGGTGAAAGTGCAGTGCTATAAAGCAACTAAGGAAGAAACTGTCCCGACCAGCAGTTCACAGGGTGAGCTGTATATTGTATATGTGGAGTTATTGCCTATGTTCAGTCCAGGTTTATTTATGTCCCTTTTTATTGCATAGCCTGTAGAGACAAGAAAATTACGTAGCATGTGACCAACCTCATGGTTCGAATGAGAAGAGTGGCAGACATATTCTTGACACATTGTTTTATAAATTGCTCCCTTTGCTCTTTTTGTACAGGTGAGGCAAGTTGATAAAGCTTACAGCACATACAGGCCTTAACCATTTATCGCTGACTGCCTTTAATGCCCCCTCTGCTGCTTCAGTTACTTACATTCCATTAATCTTAACTTCAGGGCCAGCCCCAGCCTTTCCAGCACTCTTTGTGATGGTCTCCATGTTTCATTCTGCTACCCGCAGCAGCCTCTCACTGTCTGTGAAAATATCTCCTCATACTGCATTCCTCAACATGCGATCCTGTATGTACAGGCTATGCTGGCAAAGCGTTTTACTTTGCCTGTGTATGGAGGAGTAATGACTTTGAGCAAGAATGTGAGATGCAAGATGGGGACAGACAGTGTTAAATAATGCACAATGGTTCTGTTTGGCTAGAGTGATTTGTTTAGGCTCTAGGGTATTGATTCTCTAGCTGCCCAATACTAAACAAGACAAACGGCGAGTCTCATCGGGTATAAACTGCTGCAGAATGGAAAAGATAGAGAAAGCTACTTACAGTGTGCCTAGTGGTTGTTGGAAGCACTGGATGTGTTTACACAAGATTGGAGCTAAATGTTAGCATTAGTTTTTACACTTCTTAATGGATAGAAGTGAAATGAGACGTTCTTAAATTTTTATATTTCTCTTTAGTTTAAAAAGCATAGGTAAGTTTCAGTCTTAAATCTTAAAAGCTATAGATTTTTTAAAATAGATTTATCCTTTTTTTTTTGCCAAGCTTAATAAATGCTACTTTCTGGACATGCATGAGGAAAAAAAACAGCAATTACACACAGTCAATGCCAATTACAAAGTGCTTATGGCTGTCACCTTGTAATGAGCTATCAGGAGTGACGTGATACTACCAGAAGCTTGTGCTTGTAATTTATTGTGACCTTTACTTCAGAAGTGCCGTGAAGACAGGCTGGCAGAGATATGTAGCAGAGTGTCAGTCAATCTCTCTCTCTCTCTCTCTCTCTCTCTGTCTGAAAATAATTCTGTCTGTCTGACATACTGTCTGTCTCTCTATTTGTCCATCTATTTAACTATTTATCTAAATGTCAAATTTTAACCTCGGTCACTCAAAAGTAAATTTCCATTTGGCATTTACATTTTTCTTCAAGATTAAAATAACTTATTATTATTATTATAAATAACTTTATTACTAGATCCACATCAAAAAGTAGTAATTTTTTAAATAGAAATGGTTAATGACAACAGAAAAAACTCTGTTGCATTTTTATGGAAAATTACCCTTCGATTTCAATTTGTAAAATAAATGATTATTTTTGAATTATTCTGGAGTTATTATTATTTGAATTATACTTGATTGTATTATTAACTTAAGGGCAAATTATTAATTACTTTTCTCAAATAGTAACATGGTGATGAGGCTTAATTTACAATTATATTAATACAACTTAATGGTGTGTTTAGTGCATTAAGGCATGTGATCCACACCAGCCTTTTCTTAAAATATCTATTTTTTATAATTTTTTATTGTTTTCTTCCCTTTACTATATTTATTATATTGTTACCACTTTGTCTTCAAAAATCTTTTCACTATATGTTATCGATTGAGTACATTGCTGTCTGTGTCTTCTCACCAAGGCCTTAGACAATGCAATTTCATTCAACTGTATCCTCGTTTATGACTAGAATGATAATAAAATCTCTCTGATTTAATTTCTTTCTAATCACAAGAGTTTACAGGCGACAAAGTAAAAGTCTACAATGCATTCATCTAAATTAAACTGCAATAAACCGCTGATGCCTTTTTAGGCTCTGCTTGATGTACGTTGATGGCTTCAGGCTGCTGGAGACGTAAGGCGTTTAGGCGTTCCAATAAAAGAAGATACACAGTTCAGAGGTAGAAGCACATAGTTACTATATATACAATGTCTTTGTATGCTGACCATGCCCCAGTCCACTAAGCAAGGTCAGTGTCCTGAACTCAAGCCTATTTGGGATAAATTAGAAAACGGACTGTGGTGGTGGTCATGCATCTGGATACTTTTGGGCTCGTTGTGTTTACCTGAATTTACCTTGATATAAACAAATAATTTACATTTATATAAATGCACAATCATGAAGCACTACAGTGTAGTAAAAACTGCTGTTATGCTTTTTGAAAAAAAAAATAGATGGGTTTACAGTATCTTTAAAGAGGTTTTTCATGGAACATTTTCTGAAAATCCAAAAAATATATAACAGATGGAACCTTTTAGGAGTTAAAATATAAACTGAAAAACAACTTAAAATCGTACTCTTCTTGCTGTTCGTCTATTTCCGAGACAAATCCTGACAGGGAAGATCTGCTGAATTGTAGAATAAGGTTTGATTTGTATTTTCTGTTTGTGAGGCTTGACTCTGCCATTATAACTCCCAAACTTGCTCCTAGATCACGTCTCTGCCAGCAGTAAAAATAAAAAAGAAGAAATAGGGGCTATTCCACTGCTGTCATCTGTACTGAGAGATGAAGGCCACTGCTGTTCAGGAAAAGCAGCGGAAAAGCATGACTGTTTGGTTAAATGAATATGTATCTTCATTCTACTTTGAATCTCTCCATCAATTTATTTTTTAAATTAATCATGCAGGAATCAACATGACAGTCGGTTTGAGGTAGTCAGACACTCCAACATCTAAAAATCTAAGAGGCAATCATTGTTATAACAAGATTTTTATAATATTACACTATCATTGGAAATAATAATAATTATTTTTAGAGCTATGCGGTATTGTAATTATTACGTATAATTGTATTGAAACATTCAAAAATGTAGAAAGAGTTTTGACATTATAAACTGGCTATTCAGTTTTATGGAAATTATACAGAACGTGCAGCCGTGCCCAAAAGTTAAAAAAGTTAAAAATGACACAGATATAAATTTCCACAAAGTCTGCTGCTTCAGTGTTTTTAGACCTTTTTGTCAGATGTTACTGGGGTATACTGAAGTATAATTACAAGCATTTAACAAGTGTCAAGGGCTTTTATTGACAATTACATTAAGTTTATGCAAAAAGTCAATATTTGCATTGTTGACCCTGTCTTTCCTGAAATGTATGAATATTTGTACAAACATCAGTTAAATGTCATTCCAACACTAAATCCTCCTGAGACCATTCAGGTGTCGTGTTGCTTTTTAGTCAAGGGACTTGGCTTACTCACATTTTTGCCTATAAACACAGGCCATGAGTAAAGAATGGTATAAAAACATTTCTGAGATGTTTCTCCCAACCGTCCAAGAGCAGTTTGGTGATGGACAATGCCTTTTCTAGCATGATGGAGTACCTTGCCATAAGGCAAAAGTGATAACTAAATGGCTCAGGGAACAAAACATTGAAACTTGCCAGACATCAATCCTATTGAGAACTTTTGGTCAATTACAAGTTTACAATGAGGCAGCTGAACAAACAAAAACCCACAAATTCCAACAGACTTAAATTGCAGAGATCTTGGACAACGAAGAGTTAACACTGCAAATATTAACTCTTTGCATAAACATAATTTAAGTGTCAATAAACACAATTATGCATGTAATTATACTTCAGTATACCACAGTAACATCTGCCAAAAAGATCTGAAAATACTGAAGCAGCAGACTTTGTGAAAATTGATATTTGTGTCATTCTGAAAACACAGTGGATCCTGTGCTACCTTTATGCTACCTTTTTAAAGATTCTGATATTTTTTACCTGTAAACTTATCAGTCATAGCGATAAAACATAAAACACTGGGACCAGTATTGTGTGGGTTTTCCTTGTGCTGCTGGGGGAGCTGTGGCTCCTCAGGGCTTGACTTTACAGGACCTCTGAAAGTGTCCTGTGGTGTCTGGCATTGGAACTATCCTTTAGGTGCTGTGGCTTATGGTAGGACCTCTGTGGACCGGACTTCTTTTCCACTCAATCCTATGAATGTTCAATCAGATTGAGGTTGTGCACATGCAGGTCGGAAGCAGTGCCCAGCTGGCTTGTACCCTGGCGAGCGATGGCAGAGTGGCCAAAAGGACTCGCATGGACAGCGGCTCTTGCAGGCTCCTCGGCAGCACATTTATAGTCACGCAGGCAGGAGTCAAATGCGACTTTGGCCAGTGTGGCTGTCACTTCTTCAGTGGCTGCAGCAGCAATCCTGACTGGGGAGGGGGGAATTAGCAGCGTTTTTCTTCTGCAGCTGTGTCGTGATGGCTGGCAGGTGATTAAACATCATCAAACCACTCTTCTTGCAGCTGGCCAGCAATGGAGATGACAGAGTGGCGAAGAGGACTCTTGTAGACAGCGGCTCTCCTAGACTTCTCATTGGCATGGTTGCATTCCCTGTCAGTGAAGCCGCAGACAGGAGTGTTGCTCTACAACGGCTGAGGCAGCAATCACTACTGGGAAAGGGGGCCTTGGCATCGAGGCAGGGGCCTTTTCTCCTTTTGGCGGCTAAGACACGACGACTGACTCAGGTGAAACTGGAAGTGCTGTGGCAGCTTGTGCAGTCATTCAGTGGCTGTCTCTTGACAGGCGGTTTAACAGTGGTGTATAGTCCACATGCTTTTAAAGTCCCTGGAGCCTATGGCATTGCCCCCTCATATACCACTCTCCCTGTTAACTTCCACACACTTTCTCCTGGCTTCCGAAGCCTGAGCTAAGCTCCACGCCTCCCTTTTAAAGACCGGAGTAAGCCCGAGGTCCCTACATAGGTGATCATCCCCCCCGCCTCCAGCCGTACCTGATTTAGCATGCTAAGTGAGGTCTCAGGAGTGAGCGGGGAGCGGGAAAAGACTGATTGTCAAAGACTGATTGATCTGGCCTGAAGTGGATGGTTTGTTAAAAAAATATTGTTTTTAATTAGTAATTAACCCTTCCGCTATGTCCCCTAGTAACACTGGAAAACAATACAAAAACCCAGAGGTTGAAATATCACCTCTGTCAGCACAGGCTGTGAATTCTGGCTCAGATAGCCTCAACGGGCACTAATTTACAATTCCTCTCATTCAGCTGTTGTTTTTTGTACATGCCTATAATATATTTATAATGAATGTAGGTATTTTTTATATATGAATCTTATTTAAACTACTACAACTTTATCCAGGCTGTTACTAAAGATTAGTCTATTTTTGCTGTACAAATTTAATCCTGTAAATTTGTCATGCAGCAATGCCCATGTGGTCTGAAAGTGGTCTTTCTTTTACCTTTGAGGTTTACATCTGATATCTTGTTCATGCTTTTATAATCTGTATATGAATCTGAATTTGTATTTGGGTCTGAATCAGGAAATACAATCCGTTGATTTAAAATACTATAATTGTGTTTGGTTACATCCATAGTCTGTTTATAGACGAGACAGATAATCTTTTATGTTGTTCGTAAGATAGTAAATAATATATTGTGTATTGTAGAACACTGCTGTCCTAACATTCCAAAATTATCTTGATGAAATTTCAATAACTATCTAGCTAGTTACAATACCAGCAATATCGTTCAAAAATTGGAGGTGATGGTCATTTATTGATTCATACATTGATTCATTGATTCATCTTACACAGTTCGTCACTGCTTATACAGTTACAGGGTAAAGGGGGCCTAGAGCCTCTCCCAGGAGACTTTGGGCATGTCAGGGTACACCCTGGACAAGGTTCCCATTCATCGCACATCACACCCAGTTAACCTTATCTGCATGTCATTGGTTTGTGGGAGGAAACCAGAGTGAGTGGACGAAACCCACAGCGGAAACATGCAAACTCCATGCACACAGACCTGAGGCGGGAATCGAACCCTCAACCCAAGAAGAGTAAAGCTGGTGATGGTAAAATTCTATTTTAATAAATTTTTGTAGCGCTGTTAACACAAACATAGCCACCACAAACATAGCCATCACAAACATATATATATATAGTATGCTTATATTAGTAAGGTGCAAGTCTAAGAAAATGTAAGGGTGAACACTTGAAGTGGAACCAGAAGGAACTCAGAAGACAGCATGTCCACTTTTGACTCCTTATAGTACATTATTTTATTTAAGGTTTGGGATAAGCACAGGACAGTCTTTTCTGTTTATAACAGTAGTTCATAGGTGCAAATCTGAATGATATTAAAACTGAAGGCATAATCTGTTTTTGGCATATGCAAATGTTAAGGGTATCCAAGTGGGACCATCCACAACAGCAGAGTGTGAGTCATGAGTGAGAAGCTCCAATAGTGAATTAGAGTATCAGGATGAATCAGACAGGTCTGCAGGGTGAGCCACAGCAGTAAACTGAGATAAAACTAACGCTGAATACTGCTTTAAAAAAGGTAAATTAAAGTAATGTAATCAAAGAGATAGTCATGTAGTCAGTTTTAACAAACTAATTAACACATGTAAACTGTTTGGTTTTCAAAAAAAAAACAAATACTGGCTTAAAATTTGCTTTATTTATTTATTTAATTATTTATTCTGGTACGCTTGTACACAATTCTGGACTTTAAAAGCATGGCCATGTTAAGGTGTCTCATGATCTTCTCAACCCAGAAACACAAGTGTCCTAATGAAGCTCATTTTAACCACAGTATTTGTTACCACATTGTGTAATCAGGGAATGTTGCTTTACTTAATTGGGAGAAAAGCCAGAAAAAAAAAGAAACTGTTAGACCATAGCCCTTAAACAGTGACTTAAAACTGATTTACTTTCTTGGAACGTGGAAATTTAATCAAATTTTCTTTCCCAGTGTTACTGGCTTCCTTAACCAATACCTAAATACTTTGCTGTATCAGACCTACAGTACTGGATGACTTTAAACAATTCACACATTCATAGTTTATTGGACTGCTTTTTTTACCTTATGAAATGTAATTTATTTGACATTTATTTGTCATTAACATTTATTCGCATCAATATCTCTCCAGGATCTTGTATTGATGATGGGATAGTCGGGGCGCTGAATAAAACTTTCTCCAGGAAATCCCAAGGCCAATCCATGTGTGAAAATAATTTCTTACTCTCTCTGAACCTTTTTTTAACAATTTGAGCATTTTGAATTCCGGTATTGTCATCCTATAATATGCCCATGCTATCAGGGGGAGATCATCACTCTGAAACAGGATAAATCAGTCCACATGGAAGATTAGTCCCAATGGGAGATTAAAATTATAATCTGAAGAAGGATGAACATAGATGACTATGAAGAATAATCAAAATTTGGAGAATCAAAAAATAGATTCAATTGAAAGGGAAGGAAAATGGACAAATAAAGCCTCAAAAACACAATTCCTCACTGGCTATAGGGTTACCTCTGTCTTACTACCAACAATAGTGTCTCAGATGTGCCTCAGTGTCTCAGAAGATGCATAAACCTGTCCCAAACTGTTACCACCCGCTTGAAAAAAACTATAATTTAGGATTTTAATTGCACCCTTGATTTTTTGGATCATGGATATGTGGATCATGAATGCATGGATATCTAGGACCATAAACACAAATCTTGAGAAAAAAAGATTCAAATTATAAGTGACATTTGTGGGCAGCATCTAAAGAAGGGAGTCTTCAATGACTGCTTCTTACCACATCTGTAAGGGCCTTGAGATATTTTTTTTCTTCACTAACTAATAATCTGAAAGTGCTGTTTATGGAAAATCCTGTCAGCAAGGACAGAGTTTTTTTTTTTTTTTGTAATGTTTTGACAAGGACAAATTTGGCCCAGCTTTATAAAATCTGTCCAAAGAATGGAAACTAACTGCTATGGACAGTTGTTTTCTCCCAAGAACATAATAACGTGCTAAGACCTTTGACCTATCCATCAAGGGTCATGTCAGTAGTGGATCATAACAACAATGCCTGTACAAAACATCTGAACTTCACAGCACTTTGGGCAGTTTTTTCCCCCCTGGATTCAAGACCTGAATAGGTCTGAGAACATTTTGGTCATTCACACACTTACAGCTTCTGATGAAAAATGGGGTTAGTAAAGTAACCCCTACGCTACTCTACAGAGACATTAACCTGTTCAGGTGTAGCCTAAGTGAAGTGTCAACCCTTTCCATTACAGAGGGGTAAAGGCTGCAGAATGAAATTTAGCAAATTAGCTAACAAAGGACCAGTATGTGTTCCACAAAATGTAATATTCTGTCCTCCCCTGGGAATCATCGGTGCACCTCCACAGACATGTGGATTTAAGACTTCGTCTTCATGAAGCACCTGTGACAGGTATTTCTTATCTGCAGAGAGGGTTTGGACTAACAAAAATCAATTAAAATTGCAATTAACATTTTTATTATAGTTTCTTTCAAGGCAGGTGGTGACAGTTTGGGACTATGGTACAGGTTTATGCATTTCCTGAGACACTGAGGCAGTCCTGAGACATTGAGACACTTTTGTTTGTAGTAAGACAAAGGTTTTGGGGGCTTTATTTGTCCCATTTTTGCTGCATTATCCGCATTTAAAAAAAAAAATTCTTTATGGTCATCTGTGTTTGGGTATTAAAGCACTGAAAACTGTTGATTTGTTTGCTCCTTCCGCTTACATGAGCTTACGGATGCCTCTGATTGGCTGTAGAGCCATAATTAACATGAGAACACTAAGTATCGACCAATCAGCTCTACTCTAGGCCTCCAGCTATGAGGGGTTACAGCATTACTCGAAATTAAACTAGCGATCTCCGGATGATAGGGCAAGCAATTTATTTGATTGTCAATAACGCTCAATTCCATTGCGCCGTTTCCAATCCAAAGTTTTGTCTGATTTATTTTAAGGAGCTATATGTCTTACTTTTTGTAAGTATTATAAGCATTTGAGGTATAATAGGTATATAAACTTGAAAATATATTTAGTAAACTTTGAAATGTTGTATGAATAGGTTTTTTGTTTAAATGTCATATCTTGCATGATCCGATAATCTTTTTGCCTGCAATCTTGTGCTACAGACTCCAAGCCAATTGTTGGCAGTATTGTACCAACCAAAAATGAACCAAAATGCAAATGCTGTGAAAATTCGAATTTTCAGATCATTATCACCATTTTGCACTTGTAAGTTTACATAAATAATTAAAAATATGTGAATCAATTCTCCATTAAAAACTGTACTAGATTTGATTAATTGAATAAACCAAAAAAAAAGGACTGATGAAATATTACAGCTCTAGTGTTTATCTGTAAAAACTATTCTTGACAGATTTACTTATCTAATCCTAGATAAATTTGGTGAGAACAACTTAGCGATATTGGATTATTCAAGAATTTATACACGACTCAAGTGCATCCAGGTTCTGCTACTTTTCTATTAAAGCTAAGGAAGATCAGTCTCTTATTTAATTTGGGACAATACACTGGAAATTCGCTTGAAATTAATGCAATTCAGAAAAAAAATATGTAGGGTGTATATCTGCAAAATCATCTATTAATAACTTTTTTACGCTGAACAAAAATATGTAGATCAACTAGTTGGACAGTACCCAATATATTTACTGTCAGAACTGAACGCTGTTATTTCAGGGAAATCCACAAGTGACTGGCTTCATCCAGAGTGTGACCTAGAACTTAGTTGTCGTTTTATTAGTTGCTGGTTGCCCAGGCACTGCCAGTTGAGCTGTGACCCCCAGAACAGTCTGAGTAAAAAAAATACAGCCTTTTCTTTTGACCTGCTCTGCATTAAATGCTCCAGTGGGTGCCAACTTTAGGAGTTTCCAGGGAAAGTGTACTATAGTTTATAAAGCTGAAAAAGCCAGATCTTTGTATAGTTGCAATACTGGGCATACAGTATATCAGAAGGGGCTAAATGGATCTCAGACCAGCAACAGGAGATGATGACAAAGCTTTGAGAGGTGGATAACAGATAACACTAGATCAATCTATGGTTGGCTTGGTGCAAGTGGTAGCACAGACGGCTAAGGCTCTAGGTTGTTGGTTTGGGGATCCAGTTTCAAGCCCTACCGTTGGTGGGCTGCCACACCCCATACTACCCAGCCACTGCATGCAATGACAGTCCTGAGCCCGGATAAAGTCTGTGGGTGGCTTGATAGTAAATTGAGTCTCGGAAATACCAAAACTTAATTCAGCATTGATATCTGAGATGTTTCAAAAATATTTGGTCAATTGTCAGGTCAACAGAGCAATTTAGATGAGATGCAGTGTGACTGGAGTGAATGCAATGGAATTTGTGAATGATGTTAAGGTTCAGTATGTTTCTAGCTTTTTTTTCCTCAGGGCTGTACCCCTCATCAAGTATTGAGATTGCCTTTCCACTGGGGTGAGTCCAATAATAAGCATACAATAGAGGTAGATGTCCTATCAATGTCAAAGGAAGTGGTGGATTTTCTGGAATTACCCTCACCAACACTCCAGGAACCACTGGTCTGTGTAAAAGGAACATGGAGAAATGGTGTTATTTTATATATTTTTTAGGCAACTGCAATTAATAGATAACTATGTTAAGTCTAAAAATGACCTTGCACTTACTTTTCATTTGACAGGTACATGTAAAGAAGGATGAAAGTCAGTCAGAAGGTTGGCACACAGTAATCTCTTTTCTGTAAAGGCTGTCCTGTCATGCTGTAAGATTTCATGCAGGTACTGTAGGTATGTGGGCTATCAGTTGTGGTGTTCCAGTCACAAAAATAATTTGATATGCAAACATGACTACTATGAATATGCAGACCAGTAGGTGTTCATTGTAGAACATACAGTACAACTTTCTAGAGACTTTCGCTACACTATATACTGTATAGCGTATATTCAGGAAATGGAGAAAAAAATGTAGGATTGATAAAACAGGCCCTTTAATGAACTGTAACTGTTATCTACTGTATCTATAACTGTTTATTATTAAATGAGCATCTTAGAACCTAATAAACATGCTGAATATGTTTAGAATATAAGAATATGATCAATATAATCATCACTGACAAATGCCTCAGAACAGATGGTACATTAACCAGTCTGCTAGGCATGACCAAAAATTCACAATGGAATGGTAGAAAACACTAACTTCTATTAATCATAATCTCTAAAACAAAGATCAATATATGCATTGCTGAGGTTCAACATGGTAAATCATTTACAGTACCATGAGCTAATCAACTGTTCTGTGGTCAATGACACTAATGAATGACCTGCAGAGAGCTGGGACCAAAGTAACAAAGGCTACCATCAGTAACACACTGCGCCACCAGGGACTCAAATCCTGCAGTGCCAGACGTGTCCCCCTGCTTAGGCTAGTACATGTCCAGGCCCGTTTGAAGTTTGCTAGAGACCATTTGGATGATCCAGAAGAGAATTAAGAGAATGTCATATGGTCAGATGAAACCAAAATAGAACTTGTGTTTGGAGGAGAAAGAATGCTGAGTTGCATTCTGGCCATACCTACTGTGAAGCATGGGGGTGGAAACGTCTGGGCTGTTTTTCTGCAAAGGGACTGGGATGACTGATTCGTGTAAAGGAAAGAATGAATGGGGCTATGTATACAGGCCTCTCTTATGTTTTTAAGTGGGAGGACTTGCACAATTAGTGCCTGACTAAATAATTTTTTGTCCCATTGTATGGACCAAACCTGCAATAACATTGTATCCAAACTCATCTACTTCCCCCTTGCTATAACAGCTTCCACTTCTTTGAAGGCTGTCGACAAGATTATGAAGTGTTTCTGTGGAAATTTGTGTCCATTCATTCTGTAGAGCACTTATGAGGTCAGGCACTGATGTTAGACAAGAAGGACTGTCTTGCAATCTCCGTTCCAGTTCATCCCAAAGGTGCTCGATGGGGTTGAGGTCAAGGCTCTGTGGGGCCAGTCAAGTTTTTTCACACCAAACTCATCAAACCATGTCTTTATAGTCCTTGTTTTGTGCACTGGGGCACCGTCCTGTTGGAATAGAAAAGAGCCTTCCCCTAACTGCTGCCACAAAGTTGGAAGCATAGCATTGTCTTGGTATGCTGAAGCATTGAGATTGCTCTTCAGTGGGGATAAGGTGTCTGATTGAAACACATACAGTAAGTAACAGGTTTGGCCAAATACTTTTATCCATATAGTGTATATATTTTTTTGCGTTTAATCTTTTCGAAGACCATACTGCATTTAATTACAGAATCCTTTGTCTGCTTATATCATATCCAATTGGAGACCCACTATATTGTAACAAATACGGATCATAACCATGTTTTTTAAAGATCTATATTGTAATAATAATGGTTTATTTTCATCTTTTTTACAGCTCAGAAATCTCACTTATTGTCTATACAACTTTATCCTGTATATTTGGGGTGGGGGGGGGGGGGGGGGGGGGGAGAACATACAATACAACTCCATGCACAAAGAGACAGGAATCGAAACCTGGATCCTGGAGGTGGAAGGCGACAATGCTAACCACTACACTACCATGCTTGCTACACAATTGCTATTGTCGTTTTTTTTATTATGAATAACCACAGTGAATTCGTTCAGCAATTCTGTGAAAGCATCATTTTATCACACTAGCTGGGAGTTAAAAGAGATAGAAGTTACATTGCTAAGCATTCGGATTTTACTGTTAAGAAACTATAAAGAGTACTTTTATACTAATTGATGAATACAAACCTAAATCGAATTGTCAAAAACCATCAAAATTTATTCAAGACTCGGACATCAGCATGGTCCCATGTATTTTTAATAAAGACAGCAAAACAATATTTAAATTTTCAACATCAAATATACAAGTGTCAAGGTGGACATTTTTAAGCGTTTTGGGCAACAATCTAAGCATATCATTTAATAGAAGGACTTTTATTACAACTTAACACAAAAAATTATTTTATCACACACATGCTAAAATTGTTTATGTCCTCTGTCCTGCATTGTGGTTTTTAAGTGGACACTGCACCAGGGTGTTAAATATGTTTATGTATTTTGTAATGGGTTTGGCACACGGGGGTCAACAACAAACAAGGGCGAGGTCTTACGGAAAAGGGGTAATTTTACTTAGGGAAGGAAAGGGTTAAAGGAGGGAAGAAGGGAAAAGGGAAAAGAAAAGTGCTCACGTGCATGTCTGCTAAATTTCTGGCAACCACAGCTTTCAGTATTTACCGTAAAATTTCTGGTTTATTTAAAAATCGTAGGAAACATTATTAAAATCCGTAAAATATATAGTATAATGAGTGCAATCCCGTACAACCAATAATGTTGCTACCGTATTTTTGACGGTAAATTTCTGGCAACCACAGCTGCCAGTTTTTTACCGTAAAATGTACAGTTTATTTTATACAAAGCAGATATTTTTCTGATTTTTAAACTCTATCAACAAAGGTTAAGTAAAATATAAACTGAGCCTTCATAATATTAGTAACAAATATCTTCTCTGAGAGTTTCCTTTTTATAAATAGAGTATATCATAAATTTGACTGCAATAACCATATTTTCATATGTTTAAACTGTTAAATTTAAGGTCTTACTCTGTAAAACTAATTACATTAATTTATTTTTTTCACTGTAAATTCTAAGGTTATCCCAAGTTTTGTAAAATATAGTTTGATTCTGTAGCATTTATATGGTATTTTACTGTTAAAATTACGAACATTTTTTACAGTGTACTTTGCTCCCATAAAGTCTCCAATCTTTAGGGAAAGGCTTTTTATTAGATTTTAAAATCTGTATTCATTCAGGGTGAGAAGGCCCAGGTGAAGTCCATATTCCAATTTATCCCAAAGGTGTTCATTGGGGTTGAGAACAGAGCTCTTTGCAGGGAACCTTGAGTTCGTTCACGCTACCCTTGGCAACCTACAGTATGTCTCTATGGCCACTGTGTTGTACACAAATGCATTGCTAACCGGAGCAAGTTAGGGACCTTTAATTTCACTACAGCAAAATCTTAAATATACAGCATACAAAGACATTTAAGACAATTGTTTGTTTTCAGTTTTGTGTGGCAACAGTTTGGGATGACCCTCAAATGTGTTTTATGATCATGTCAGTTGTTCACATACTTTTGGTGGATAGTGTAGATCTCCCAGACCTCAACATGATGAAACTCTCAAAGACCAGATCCGAATGAGAGTAACGAGCATTAAGGCTCCAAATATGTGCTAAAGATGCATTGAATGATTTATTTCAGCTTTGATCTCAAACAGTACTTCTGCATCAAAGGAAAGGGAATCTGACTGCTTATTTAAGAATCAGGATCAAACTTAACATCCCTCAAACAAAACTAATACTGACACATTTAGTATGTATTTTCCCTCAAAACCAAAATGCTCATGATACATATTTCATAATAAATCTGTTTCAGTCAAAGTCAGGACAAGCTTGATACTTCTTTTCATTTCTTTCATGTGGATAAATTTGCTCTGCAGGTACTTTCACAGTTCTGCTGCCAAATTACCAAAGAAGCCTGCCTCAAACAATTTATTCCTTAATCTTTGTGGAAAGAAAAATAACAATATCTCAAATGGAAATATTCCTGTTGTCTGCAGAAAAGAAAGGAGCATTCTTTTTAAAAGGAAGACAACTTATAACGATAAGCCCCAAAGGGAAAAAAAAGAGAAATCACATTTAACACAATCAGTAGATTTCCAGAATTTACTTTAACAGTTCCATATAATGAAAGCTATATTCTGAATTTGATATATTTAAGTGTCTCAATTCCCACAAAAACATTACAGTTTTACTAAATGTATAAATGTAATTTATCACTTATTACATAGGTATTACCCAGTAATTGATGGTGATGTGTTTACTCCTCTTTGAGGAACTACAGATAACCTTTCTCAGCCTGAAACATGTCTAGGGAAAGAAAGGGAAGAATTACTGAGATGGTAACCTACTACCATGAAATACAGAGCATGTCTGATGTATGACAGCTGCTGTAATTTCAGCTGCTTTGGAGAAAGGAGCCTGTTTCCAGGAGATAGTCTAATTTAGGCTCTATTTCCTGAGATTTGATTTTTTAATAGAATCAGTGATTAATCACCACATACTAAAATGACAACATTCTCTACTGCAAGCCAAGAAGCCTCTCTAGGAGGGAAAAAAAAAACCAGAGACAGCTGTTAATAAAGCTCTAGTATAAAAAGAAACTACCACAACAGCATTAATATTATGTTTACTGTCTTTTCTCAGCTGATTCTGCATTAATCCATCACACTTCATAACCCTCAATACATGAACTAAAGAACTCTCCTTCTGTGTGTTGGGAATAAGAGAATGGTGTGGGACAGTGGGACGTGTTGGACTTCCTCAGATCGAATAATCCCAGATTTAGCTCTTGCTAATTCCACTATTCTTTTTATCTCAAACTGCTGACTGTCTCTTTTAGAAAATAAAAGGTGAGATACAACCAAGTGCCTTAATGTTTTCCCTAATTAGGGAAAGGACTTATATTTTTGCCACTAAGTGCGATGCCCCAATTCTCAATCACACAATTATCGTCTGAATATGAAAATATTTTCATAGCTTTCAGCGGTAAAAAGCTTAATTATCTTAACCATGCATTCTTAAATGCAAACTAGAGTTTCTTTATGTCCTTAAATTGCTATTACATTTTAAGGCGTGATATTAAGCAGTTAAAATACTAGTAGTTATACACACAGCTGAATAAAATCTTAATAGGGGACAAGAAATATTACAAGCTGCAAAGGGTGGGCCAACATCATATTAAACCCTATGTATTAAGAATTGAATGTTACTCAAGTTTATATGCTTCATTTCACAATATAGTGTATATATACAGTATGTATGTGTATATATGTATATGTTCATATATTTATGTGTTTGTGTGTGTGCGTGTAAATCTAAATATTAATAAAACAAAGTTGGAAATTGGTTTATTATGCAATAATTGTATAAATTTGATTTAAGTTTTTCTTCTATTTTTTTAAATACTTTTTGAAGATAGTATTTATTTATTTTATTAATTTTTTAAAAGGTTGCAGTCTGCACTATGACCTTGAACCTCCAAGGTTAAAGGGGTCATACAGGCCTACATGCACTTTTTTAAGCTGTTTGGACTGAAATGTGTTTTAGGAGAGTGTGTACGCAACCACTCTACAATGATAAAGAGCCGCCCAGTGATTTTCTTTTCATTTATTAAAATAAGATGCCCCTTCTGAAATCAGGCCAATCTCAAATGCCTGTCGATGTGACGCCACACCGACAGAGGGCGCTTCTACTATAGTTGATTGACACTGGTGTTTTAGCAAAGACCCGCCTCGAGTGAGAAGAAGCTGTCGACCATTGTTTTTCAACGCTGGAGCAAAATGTCGCCTAAGCGAATGTGGTGTACAGTTGTTGGGTGTAATAGCGAACACAGCAGTCGTCATTCACTACCGACATCTGAGCCGCTGAGGACGCAGTGACTAAATTTTGTTTTTGAAGCTAAGTTCCCCGCCGATCTACCTAAATGCGTTCATGTTTGCGCTAATCATTTTTTACCAGACTGCTTTATAAACGCGGGTCAATATAAAGCAGGTTTTGCTAGGAAGCAGCTCCTAAAAAATGGATCTGTACCAACGCTTCGTGTTTCTGCTTCATCTTCACCAGGCTCGGTGAGTGTAATTTCTTTTTTTATGAATCTTTGCAGATCGCCTTTTCTAATAATCACGATGAATGCGGAGTGTAAGTTAACTTACACTCTCATAGAACATGCTTATGTTGTCTTCTCTATGCATATTCGTCTCTATATAATTCCTAATCACACGTTTATAATAAACAATGCATTAAGGTGATTGTCTAGCTGCAAACTGTGTACGTAGTCGGAAAACTATATTATGCTTACCTTTGTAACGCTAGATGGTTTATAATGATGTCTGTCGAAGATTAAGAAGTCATGTAAACACATCAGTAAACACATCGCGTTCGTATCTCTCTCAATAAGCTTCTCCGCTTTTGTTGCTGTTGCTCGCGGCAGCATAACAGCCCGTTAATTCATGCCCATGCAGTGATGAGAAAGAAAAATGGGTCGATGCATGTCCATTCTTTTATTTCTGCGTTGTCAGGCGATATTTTAAACTTCCGGGTGGGTTCTGTACTTAAATCAAACCAAAAACTACTTAAGAAAACAGGCTCAGGCTCTATATTCCAGCGTTTTCGCACATTGGACTGCATCACCCACAAAGCATTGCCCCCACTGCGGACCATGTACTGAAATAGGTTGCTGAGAACAGAGCTAGTTTTAACCAGGTAAAAGTAGTGTTTTTTTACATAACCTTTGAGAATTTTTAATTAAAGTATATTACAAATTTTCCATAAGGACCCTAAAGAATCATATTAACATTTAATGGAAAATGGGACCCCTTTAAGGGTTTGTGTCTAGCTTGGGTCTGTGTGCATGAGGTTTGCATGTTCTGCCCATGCTTTGTGGGTTTTCTCCGGGTACTTTACAACACAGAATGGTGGTGTGTAAAATAACCCTGGTGGTGAGGAAGGTGAAGAGGACAAAGGCAGAGCGGAGGACAAAGTGGTGGAAGCTGAGAAAGGAAGAATGTTGTGTAGTCTTAAGGGAGGAGTTCAGACAGGCTATGGGTAGTCAGGAGGTGCTTTCAGTTGACTGGACAACTACAGCCAATGTGATCAGGGAGACAGGTAGGAGGGTACTTGGTGTATCATCAGGTAAGCGGAAAGTGGACAAGGTGACTTGGTGGTGGAATGAGGAAGTCCAGGAGTGTATACAGGGAAAGAAGATAGCTAAGAAGAAGTGGGACACTGAGAGGACTGAAGAGAGTAGACAGTAGTACAGGGAGATGCAGAGTAAGGTGAAGGTAGAGGTGGCATAGGTCAAACAAAGAGCATATGAGGACTTGTCTGCTGGGCTGGACAGTAAGGAGGGTTAGGTGGATTTGTACAGGTTGGTGAGGCAGAGAGATACAGTAGAGGTGGAAAGGATGTGCAGCAGGTTAGAGGGATTAAAGATAGAGATGGAAATGTACTGACAGATGCCAGGAGGGTGATGGGAAGATGGAAGGAGTACTTTAAGGAGTTGATGAATAAGGAAAACGAAAAAGAACAAAGAGTAGAAGAGGTGGCTGTTGTGGAACAGGAAGTAGCAAATATTAGAAGAAGTGAGGTGAGAAGGGCGTTGAAGAGGATGAAGAGTGGAAAGGCTGTTGGTCCTCATGACATACCTGTGGAGGTATGGAAGTGCTTAGGAGAGGTAGCAGTAGAGTTTCTGACTAGTTTGTTTAACATGATCTTGGAGAGTGAGAGGATTCCAGAGGAATGGAGAAGTGTATTGGTGCCTATTTTTAAGAACAAGGGAGATGTGCAAAGCTGTGGCAATTATAGAGGTATAAAGCTTATGAGCCGAACAATGAAGCTGTGGGAAAGAGTAGTGGAATCTAGGTTAAGGGCAGAGGTGAGCATTTGTGAGCAGCAATATGGTTTTATGCCTAGAAAGAGTACATCAGATGCAGTATTTGCTTTGAGGATGCTGGTGGAGAAGTACAGAGAAGGTAACAGGGAGTTGCATTGTGTCTTTGTAGATTTAGAGAAAGCATATGACAGGGTGCCAAGAGAGGAGCTGTGGTATTGTATGAGAAGGTCTGGAGTGGCAGAAAAGTATGTTAGAGTGGTGCGGGACATGTATGAGAGCTGTAAGACAGTGGTGAGATGTGCCCACGGGCCAGGGGTAGCTCAGTGGTTAAGGCATTGGACTACGGTTCGGAAGATCACAGGTTCAAACCCCACAACCACCAAGTTGCCACTGGTGGGCCCTTGAGCAAGGCCCTTAAGCCTCAACTGCTCAGATGTGTAATGAGATAAAAAATGTAAGTCGCTCTGGATAAGAGCGTCTGCCAAATGCCTAAATGTAAATGTGTGACAGAAGAGTTTAAGGTGGAGGTGGGTCTGCATCAAGGATCGGCTCTAAGCCCCTTTTTGTTTGCTCTGGTGATGGACAGGATGACAGATGAGGTAAGACAGGAGTCTCCATGGACATATTCATGTGTACACTTGGAGGACACCTTACATTTGTAAATTTATTTGTTTCTAACGGACTAATGCTGAACAGAAACTAAAAGTAAAATACCTGCTGTAAACACTATAAAA
Source organism: Clarias gariepinus (assembly GCF_024256425.1). Lineage (NCBI taxonomy): Eukaryota > Metazoa > Chordata > Actinopteri > Siluriformes > Clariidae > Clarias > Clarias gariepinus. The sequence goes on from NC_071112.1 coordinate 19,254,314, forward strand.
CCTTTTGCACTATATTACAAAAAAATAGCCGAAACTACCACTACCCTGAGGACATGTTTTACAGGTATATCTGTAACCAAACCCCCAACCAGTGTCCCACTTACACTGCCATTTTTACCAGAATATGCATTAACGCATTATGTCCAGTTTAGTGTACACGTGCAATGGCTGTTTACACGAAAGCAATATTGAGAAAACCTTTACAAGTATACAGTTCCTTTATAATTATTTTTGTGGTTATATTTTGCCTCCAAGGGTCATTTTTAGAAGACTTTAACAGAAATGCAAGTAATTATTTATTTCAAAATGGAAGTCTGCCATCTTTGTTTAAGATTTCTTCTGTTGGATGGATTAATTATGCTAATTATACTGAGAGAAGATATACCATTTTCTATATGTCCCCAAATGGAACATTCCCAAAATAAACAGGAACATTGTTCTTGCAATGATGTATGACTCATACGGTATTAGCCTGTAAGATTATTTCCAAAGATATTTTTTGCATTATAAAACAACTGAAATGACAGTGTTATTAGAGATTTATAATGACGCAACACAACAATTGCTCACTCTACCCTTTATAGGGCCACTGTTGTGTCTGGCACCAGGACGTTGGCAGACGTTTTTCTTATCAGTGACTCTCAGGAATCCACTGGCATTTTAGATTTCCAATACTGGATGGGCACATAAACTGATCAGCCATAACATTAAAACCATTTACATAAAAAAAAAAAAATTCCCTTGTACCACCCAGTCAGCCCTGGCCCCTTACTGCATGGTTCTGCTGGGCCTGTGGGATGTCCTGTGTTGTCTGACACCAGGGTGCTGTGGATTGTGTTTTGGGGCATCCATGGATCTGACTCATTTGTCTGGCACATCCCAGGGATACTCAGTTATAGAAGTTTAGAGACTGGTTCAGCAATCTTGTACTTTTTCTCTGCTGAACTCCATGTGTGGCATGCTGTGGTGCACTGCCTGTTCTGGTGTCTTTGGTTTTTAGCCAATATTGACTTTTTTGATGATTTATGTTGCATTCGTTATTTTGATGAATTGGATTGGATGAGTTGGGTTTTGGAGAACCTTGGGTGCCCATGACCTTGTCTTATTGAAAAACACTATTAATGGTTTACATGTTTGTGGCGTTAATTATGGCTGATCGGTGTATGTAGGAAAAGCGTGAGGTTATTTGTTACAAACACATTACAACTACTTTGCTGACATACTATTACAGTATAAACAGATTCACATATTGTCAGTAAAAAGAGTCACCTCAGTTTATGTAGGGGTGATGTAGCCACAATCATACTGTACTATTTAATTTTATTTAGAAATCCGAACTTAGAAATCAGCCTGAATTAAACTTGAATCAGCTTCTTTTGCAGTCAGCAGTAAATTATACACAGAAGCTATAGAGAATGTTTGATAATTGGTAGAGGATATAACTGTAACAGTGTTTGATGCTTTGTAGTCAGTAAATGACATAGCCGATCTTATAGTCAGTGTATTATGTATTTGTGGGTGACTTTAGTTACGGTGTGGCCAAACTTAATGGTGTAGTAAAAGGTAAATTTGTATGGGGTGTTATAGCATAGTACGTTGAAGTCTGTGTTAGATCTGCAAAATCTAATTAAGATGCTATTTATAGTTATGGTTGTAATTTATTTGAGGAGTGTCTCAGAAGTTAAAGACAGGCTACATCTTATACCAGCACATAATTATCACGTCTGTGTCTATAAATCCTGAAGTTGCAGAGTACAACTCCCATAATCTGCAGCCCACGACCTCAACGCATAACCTCCAGTCAAGCATCTATCCCTTCACAATTACCTACCTGCCATTTGCAGTCACACCATTTAAATAACCCAGACTGAAAAAAAAGACAGTTGTCCAAGTCTCACTCCAGCATTGTGTTTGTAACAATTTCAAGCCTTTAGTTCCGATAAGTGTTTGAGCATAGCCTGATTACTGTTTTTCTCTTTTGCCTTTTCTAGTTTAGGCCTGTTTCCATGCTTCATGTTTCTGAGCCTTGCCTGTTGCTTTGTCTGACATATTTGTTTAAATGAAATCAGAAATCCTGCTCTCATACAGTATGTTGCTAGTTAGCGCTTGAGCATAATTCTCATTGTGCTTTACACATTTCTAAAACATCCAGACCAAGTTCGCATTTTAAGATCATATTCCACAGTCAGTTTAAAATTTAATGACATTTTGCAATTTATGTTATTCCCTTAATTTGTGTCCCTGATGGTACTTCTAATGCATAAAGCCTTCAGGCAGGATTTTAACAGTGGTCCTTTGATAGCATAATGTGTGTGTGTGTGTATGTAGAGTATGTACTGTATATAAACAGCAACAGCAAATAAACAGACATTAGCATCCAACAGAAACAGAAATTTCTAACAAAATAAATAGATACTAATGTGAGAAAAACTTCATGGACTCTGTAGCAAAGACTCACATGGACCTTTCAAATGAACACTACAGAAGGAATTAGCTGGCCTTTGACAGGAGGTTGCTTGTAATCTTCGTGTGTGTGTGTGTGTTAGATTTAGACCAATATGCCAGTGTCAGCATGTTTCTCTCTGTGGAGAACCGCTCAGGTTTTAGACATGCTGACCTCATTTAGATTGAAATCCTGGTAGCAATGACTCTTCACTGAGGACATATTTTATACCTCCCAACACATACAAAAAAAGAGGACGGGAATGCGCTCATTGTAGATTTCTGCCTTGTATATCATGTACTTAGGCTGATTGCATATGGTTGGTTGAGATAGTTTAGTGCTCTGTGCCTTCAAGTTTGTGGCTTAGTTGGGAAATTGAATAGGGGTTGGTTTCTCTCTAAAAGCCAGGAGTCAAGCAGAGCTTCTTTCCACTGTTGCGTCCACAACAAAAAAATTCTGTCGGTTTTATATCAAGCTAAAACTGTGTCTAATACATTGCGTTTTTTAAGGAAATTAAGTTATACAATATAATAAGATAATGTGTTGTATAATTCTATTATACAATATAAAAATGTAGTTATATAATATGATATACAGTAATTTGGTGTTTTCAGACCAGATGAAGCTTAAATATTCTTTGGATGTGTACTGAAACCACTCACTACTGTCAGATTAACCTGTGCTAGGAAGATTTGTTCAATGATTTGCATTTCTCATGCTGACTCACGCAATTCAAAGTCATTAAAGTATGTTCACCCTGTGGCCATCTTTTGAGCCCTCCCATGCAGTGTTTTTCCCATTTTCACAAGTTTATTAAGTTAAAATCTCTCTACTCTTTATAGGGCCACTGTTGTGTCTGGCTTCAGGTCCTCTGGGTGCTGTGGGTTGTGGTGTGGGCCTCCATGGTTTGGCATATCCCAGGGCTGTTCAGTCATATTTAGGAGCTTTGTGTATCAGCGAGTCTCAGGAACCCACCGGAATTTTAGGTTTCCAATACTGGATGGGCACATACACTGATCAGCCATAACATTAAAACCTAAAAAATAAACCAAGTATATATTTTTTATAAAAACATTTAAAAAATTCCCAGCCTCATATATACTTGAATAAAAAGAGCCTCATAAAACCAAACAAGATCCCATTTCAAACACAGATTTAAAATGACTGTTATAGGATATTAATAAATTGTGGTCCAAGCCACAATAGCACCAAAAAGCTTTCTCTGGCTTCTGTGCAGATGTATTTTCTCATATAGTAACATGCCAAGAAAAAAATAAATAATGACAACATTGTTTACATATTTCTGTAGTAAGGAAGGTCACCAGCACAGAAAGTAGGCACCAAACTATACAGTACTGAAATTGAAAGATGAACAATTATACCTGAAAAAAAAAACTAACATCAGTACATACTACTAGCATGTTGGTTTACCACGGTATGTGATCACAACCACAGTGATGTTAGTGAATGTAAGCATTTTTACATACACACTGCGACAAAAACTCACAGGATTGTAACTACTATAAACAGCTGTGTGGCCATAGGACTAATTAGAAAAAAGGCTTCAGTTGTCCAGATTTTTCATGACACAGAGAGTCTGGACCGACCCTATATCATAGCATTGTGCGTGTAAGGAGGAGTTTATGAAGCAATGCACTCATCATGCATCCTGCCTACTGTACAAGCCTCTGGAGGCAGTGTTAGGATCTGGGGTTGCTTAACTTGGTCAAGTCTAGACTTATCAATGCTATGTTACAATAAAATGAATTCAGCTGACTACTTAAAATTACTACATGACCAGGTTACTGTATGTCTTTATATTTTTTCTTCCACAGGCATATTCCTGGACTTAAATTGTGACAGAGTGGTCCTGGCATGATGAATCATTTTTTATGAACTGGCCACCACATTGCATGCTGTAATCAAAGCTAAATGCAGTCCAATGAAATAGTATGTGTGACTTCTTTGAGGGGACAGACAGAGTATGTTACTTGCAAATATTTTTCTATAGGAGCGTATTGCGGGAGACTTCTGGCACAAGGAGTGATACACCCTTAATAGGGTGCCAACCCATCACAGGGCACCAAGCACACACACTTAGTCACACACTAAGGACAATTTTGAAAATGGCAATTAGCATAATTTGCATGACTGTGGGAGAAAACTGGAATACCCATCAAGCACAGAGAGAACATGCAAACTCACACACACATGCTAAAGGCGAAATTTAAACCCTCAACCCTGGAGGTTCAAGAAAACAGTGCAAACCACTAATCCAAAATGTCATGTTATAACTATATAAATAAATATATAAATACATAATTAAACATCATAATTTTATGAGTTCCCTGGCAACGCTTTAGGGGAACCCTGGGGATCCTGAGGTTTTAGTGTGACCCCTAAGTTCCTAATTAGTTTTTACCATCTTTTTCTTTTATTTTCAGAAACTTCAGTTTTACTTACTCTCTCATCATCTACTGTATACCACTTTAAACTGTATTCAGGGTCACGGGGGTCTTGGAGCCTATCCCAGGAGACTTAGGCTACGAGGCAGGGTATTTGGAGAAAACCTACCAAGTATGTGGAGAACATGCAAACTCAATGAACACAGTTTTGAGGCATAAATGAATATTTTTATTCATATCGCCATGGCATACATTTAGTTACAAATTATATTATTTTATGTATTTTTTCGCTTTTACTTCTTTCATTATATTTTAACTAGGACCATAATGTATGAATGTCATTTAGTTTGTGTCAGCTTTGATGAGCTGTAAAGCTTAATCTTACGGGTTGAGCACATTTTTCAAAAATAGTAGATCACAGTTAGTTGGCTGTTGGCTTAAAGAATGCTAAAGAATAGCTGCATGTACACATTTGTGTCTGAATTCTTTCACAATCAATTTATTTTAATTGTCTTGATTACATCATTTGAGTTGGCCATGTTAACCAATGATGATGATGCCCAATGTGTTGTGGGGAATCAAAAAGGTGGTAAATGGAAGAATGAGCATCAAACCAATATGAATAGTTGGGTGTTTATCAGACAAGGTGAAAGTTTTTATTTCTAACAAGCAACAATAAATGCAGGCTTTCACTGGCTTCGTCCATGAACATTAAGTGTATTTTATCTATCGCTAAATTTTAACTCACAAGTGAACTCTCCTAATTCCATGTGTTTTTGTGCAAAATAATAATAAAATGAATCTGATAATAGTGGGTCTTAGTATTAGGAAATACAACCTCAAACAAACAACAACATATAACCTTTTTTCATCATGTAATTGTTTATTTAACAAAAGTGAAAGCAAAAAGAAAAAAATATGTGGCCAATACTAAGTACCCCTTATTGCTTCCACAGTTCGTAGCCAGCGCGGCACAGTGACTTAGTAGTTAGCACCTCCAGGATCGCCTTGCACCTCCAGGGTCCAGGTTCGATTCTTATTTTGGGTCTGTGTGTATGGAGTTTCTGTCTTCTCCTTGTGCTTGCTGGATTTCTGCCGGGTACTCCCACAGTCCAAAGACATGCAGATTAGGTTAAGTGACATTCCCAAATCGCCCGTAGTGTGTAAATAACCATGTGAGGCTGGGTATGTGTGTGCCCTGAGATAGATTGATCCCCCCTTCCAGGCTGTACCCAGTCCCATGCCCAGTCTCCTGTGATAGGATCCCTGCGAGCCTGTACTGTATATAGGATAACGTGAAATAGATGATGAGTGGGTGAGGGTGAGTTGCAACCATGTCCTGCTAATACACAGCACTTGATTAATTGATTATTATCAGGTGTGCAAACCACTATAAACACAAAAATGTTGGCAGCTTACTAGTCCGGAACATTTAGGTGTGTGTTAACACAATGCCAAAAGCAGAGAAGCAATTGTTGGTGCACATAGATTCAAAAGGGTTATAAAACCACTTTCAAACAATTTCACAATGAGAAAAATTATTCACAAGTGGAAAGTACTTAGGACAATTGCTAATCTTACCAGGAGGAGACGTACCACACATTCAATGCGAGGTCAGACCGCGCAATGCTCAGAAATCCAATTCGACACAAAAGATACATCTCAGACCCTAAATGCTTCACTGAATGTTAAAGTCTATGACAGCGCAATTAGAAGAAGAATGAACAAGTATGGTTTGTTTGGAAGGAAACAGCTTCTTCTGTCTAAATAGAACATGGAAGGACGATAGTGTACAAGTACAAGGCCTCTGGAATAATGCTCTATGGACACATGCCCTATGGAGACATATGTCAAGCACAGCGGTGGAGGGGTGATGACTTAGACTTGTTTTGCAGCCACAGGACCCGGGCACGTTGCAGGCAATAAGTCAACCACAAACTCCTGTGTATACTAGAGTATTCTAGAGGCAAATGTGAGGCTAGCAGACTGAAAGCTAAGGCTTGGTCGAAACTGAGTCATGCAACAGGAAAATGATCCGCAGCACACCAGGGTCAAGGTTTTGGAATGGCCTAACCAAAGTCCAAACCTCAACCCAATTAAAATGCTGTAGCTGGAAACCCAAAAACCTAAATGACTGAAGCAATGTTGTAAAGAAAAATGGGCCTAAATTCCTTCACAATGATGTGAGAGACTGATAAAGTCATACAGGAAATGATTACTTCATGTTATTGCTGCTAAGATGCGGGTACTTAGTATTGCCCACATGTTTTTTTTTTCTTTTTGGCTTTAGTTTTGTTAAATAAATAATGGCAGGGTGAAAAACGGTATATGTTGTTTGGCTGAGGCTGTATTTGCCTAATACTAAGACCCTCTCCGATCTGGTGATTTTTATTATATTTTACATAAAAACACATAAAATTAAAAGAAGGGGTACTAATATTTGAACATGACTGTACATTGTTTTGCGATACAAGTAAGACAAGTAAGCAACTTTCCTAGCTAAGTACAATAGCTTGCTGTAAATGCACTTGAGATGAATTAAATTTGATACTTGATTAACAAATTTAATATATGGTGAGCTCATGACTTATTTTCGCCATGTTGAACAAAAAGTACTGTAATAGTAAAATGAGCTGTCCTAAACTTGGTCTGAATGACAGGCTACATGTCTGACTTTACACTCTGACTGTAGCCATGGAGACGAGATGTCTTGCCTTGGCAATCCAATAGCTCATTACTCAATTGCTGAAGACTGCACAAAAATTACAAGCCTGATAACTATTCACATAATCACTTAGCTGCCTGTGTTTGGTAAAAGTGGCCACTTCTATTTCAAGGTGGATTTAATGTTATATGCAAAATGAAAATATGAATACGAAAAAAAAAATACATTTTAAAACTTTTATTTAGAGTATTATTTTACTGAATTTCACCTGTTACATTATTTACTCATCAAAGTCTAATCTTTATGCACTAACATTGGCTATTTATTGGACTTAGTTAAACCAGACCTTTTGCACTAAAAAAAAAAACATTAAGTTTGTAAATTTAATGTGAATATTTTGTATGCACTGGAAGAATTTTAAATAAATAAAATCAAAAGTGTCTAAATACTTATTTCCCTTCAGTATATATTTTTTTCCATAAGTCTTCATTGTGATGCAACATATAGTTTAATTTTGTCACTTCATTGCTCTCTGCTTTGCGCTAGTTGAGTGACTTCACAATAAAAAGGCTTATGAGATTATTCTGTAAAGTAGGAATACAATATCAAACAAAGACATCATTACAAAGTTCACTTTTTTATTATTTTGAGAAACACAGGATTTCCCAGAGGCTGAAAGAAATGAATTTTATCTTCTTGGCCGAATTATAATAATAAAAAAAAATCAATTTCACTGTCTAACACATATTAAAATATAGTAATAAATCAATCATTGTTTTTTCGTAAATGATACACCAAGAAGCCAAATCAGTACTCTTAAGTGCTTATAGATAAAATGTGTTACATTTTACTTTAGTGGGATAATGGCTATTGTTATTGTTAAAGAAGCTGTTCTTAATGCCACAAGTGTGAGGCTCGTTCAGAGGATTAGCCCGCAAAGCCAGAATGTACTCAAGAGGTGAACGCGATGGCTCTGATTTGTAATGGCTCACTGCGGGTTCTCCTGATCACTATGTAGTTCTCAACATTTTTAAATTGAAAGTGGACGCTATTTACACTCCTTTCCTGCTATGCACCCTGAGACCTCAGACTCTTTGCACTTTAGTAGCAGATTGCTTTGCTGGAATGTTTGCATGGTGTTCTCCTGCAGGTTTTCAGCCTTACCTTGGAGGAGAGGAAAAAAAGACCTTCACTTTACCAATCATTACACAACTTTTGAATTGACAAGAATTTAAAAAGAATTTCATCTTGCTTTTGAATTATATATCAGAGCACATGGATTTGGTATTTTCAGGCTGTTATAAATATTGGACATGTTAAAGAAGCAAAGCATCTAATAATTGTAGGAATTTACACTGACCATGACTGATGGCCTTATGATGGCATAACATTTACAAAAAGATAAAAATTAAAAATCTTTTTGCATGAAACTTTGATAATTAAACTATGAAGAACTGCCATTAGGATGAAATATCCCTGTACTTAAATAATGGCAACTGCTATGTGTGTTTTTTAATTTTAGAAAAGTGATATAATCATCGTTACCACTTTAAATTCAGAAGAACTGATAAATATGCTCCTTCCATGTAAAGATGTCACGTGCAAACTTTGCCATTACTAAGCTATATTAGATAAAAGCTTGTTTATTTCATCAGATCAAAAATGCTCTTTTCCTCTGCTTTTCATTTTAGTGCTTGTGGTGTTCTGACAGAATTTCATTTAATTTAGATTTCATTCCCAATATATAAAAAGGCAAAATTTGCTAAGGGCTTTCTTAGACCCAGTCTCCAAAGCCTCGTTTATCTTGATTGAGGAGTAGATGGGAGATGACAGCTATACTAATACCATAATGTACAAATGGATTTAAGATAATGAGAGCAAAGGAATTCCATTGCTGTCTGACTGGAGCCTCTAAATCAAGTGGTGAACGCTGGGAGTACAGCTGTCCGTGGTATGATTAAGGAAGTTTAGGATACATTATTCTGTTTAAGTTAAATGCTTTGAGAATGATGGAAAAAATAATGGGGCAGACAGCTCAAAATTCCCTAAAGCTCGTCACATTCTTTCAGTGAAACATAACATGTAAATTTACAGCAATTACTTTTAGGCACTTAAGATTACTGCTAGTGTCATAAAGGAGAAGCTGGAGTACTGTAGTAGTGCATTTTAGCCAGATTTTTTTTTATAAAGAGACAAAAAGACTAATCCAAAACAGTGTTTAAAATTTAAGGTCTGGAAATTGGGCAGGTTAGGTGAACAAACATCAGTTCAGTGGGAAACGACAATTCTGAAAACATATAGAGAATAAATGTCAAACAACAGAATAATTAAAAATACTAATAAGAGACTCTGGGTCCAGGTTTGATTCCCGTCTCGGGTTTGCTTGTTTTTCCGATGTTTGTTGGGTTTCCTCCAGACCATCGACTAAAACAAAGGGGATTTGCAAATATGTATTCTAGAGTTGGGTTTCAACCATGGCACAAATGAATCATTTGTAATGGAGACTGATTTAAGCAGTATGTTTATATAGAGGAAGAGTTATTCTACCAACATGTGCAACTTGAACAACTTAAATCAGTTAATAAAAAGTTATGCACACTATTGCATTACTTTTAGTACAGCCATTGTATGTTTTCATACTGAATGTAGAATTACTGTTAATAGCATCTAATTTTTTTCTTTTATATAACAGCTTTTCCCTGTAGAAATGATAGAAATTCTCTACAGAGATGTTTAATCAATTCCACTGAGGTCAAATGAGTTTTATACATTTATTTATCTACTTTACACACATATGCACTTAGAATCTATGATTCCTATGACCTAAATGACTAAAAGAGAACCATAGTAAGTGCTATGACAAGAATTTTTAGACAGGGCTTTTAGAGCATTAATTTTTTTCCCCTTGCTTTCTTGCTGGTGCTGAAATATCAGCTAATTAGAAAATATTTTCTAGGGTAAATACAAAAGAGAGGCCATGTGAAATATCTAGTGTAGCTCAGAAGCAAATATACCAAGATATATACCATCAGAGTTTTGTAATACATCTTAATTAGATGTCCTTGTCCTTTGCTCTACTTCATTTTGAAAAGACATTCAGTTAGGAAAAGACATCATTTATATATACAGCTTTGAGATTATTTGGACAGAAACACTTGCATCATCATTATTAACTGTCACAGGCGATCGGAGATGGACCAGTTAGCTCGTGTAGCCTGGATGGTAAACCCAAACGCAGGAGCAGCGCGAGCAGGCAGGATAACCATGCAATTTAAACTAAGAACTTTCTTACGCAAAGAGCAAGGATCTACAAAAATAAATCCGCATTCTAGCAACACACACTCAATCAGAAAGACAACCGGAATCGGTGGGTACTCACAGAAAATCCGACAAAGAGTCGAAAACGGCATGGGCGAACTCAATGACTGAGCGATGTGAAGCGCCATCTTGTCTCCTTTTATGCTTCTTGGTTTGCGACCGTGTCCTAGTGCCAGTCGCGCAGTGAGTGTGCATGACAGTACCCCCCTGGCGGAGGATACCCGACGACAGGGTCGAGTATGAACCGGGCCGGGATCCAAGACCTTTTCTCTGGGCCGTAGCCCTCCTAGTTGACCAGGTAGACCTCTGCCCCGAGGGCGTAAATCGAGGATCCAGCGTACGGTGTAGGCGGGACCACCCTCTATGATACGGGGAGGAGGAGCAGGGTGGGTGGGTGTAATCATAGGTGATATCGTGAAGGGTTTGAGTTGAGAAGTATGAAATACCGGATGGATCCGGAGCGCTGCAGGCAGCTGGAGCCGGTAGGTGACAGGGTTCATACGGAGGGTGATGCGGTAGGGACCGATGAACCTGGGTGATCATTTTTTGGATTTGGTGTGGATGTGCAGGTTTTTTGTAGACAGCCATACTTTGTCACCTACGTGGTACAATTGTCCCGGGGGGTGTCGACGGCGATGTTGGTTGGTGTAGCGGATGTTGACACGTTGAATAGCTGCGTTGGCTCGGTTTCATATCCGTCGACACCTGTGGACCAACTGTTGGGCCAAAGGTACTTCAACCTCCGGTTCTTGATGTTTATCGGAGGCTGGAAACTATGGTATACCTCAAATGGGCTTAACTTGGTAGCAGAGGACACGTGAAGATTGTGGGAAAGTTCCGCCCAAATGAGGTAGCGGGCCCAGGAGCGCTGGCGATCGGCTATGCAGATAAAGTTGCACATAAAGTTACAATAATGACCAGTGTTTGCATCCAAAAAATCTCAAAGCTGTATAATAAATTAAAAAATGTTTTACTGTAGGAGCAAAGGACAAGGGCATTTCACTAGGATGTCTTACAAAACACTGCACAATTATTGTTGGTGCTTCTAAGATATTTCGCATGGCCTCTCTTTTGTTATTCCCCCAGAAAATATTTTCTAATTATCTGATATCTGCATTTTATAGTTTTTAACACAATTTTAGTAGTTTTAGCAAACTCCTTAGTTGTTTTCTTTGCTTGATGCAGGGCAATAATTTTACCCTTCTTAACCAAACACAACCTAAACCAGGACATGTCTTGGTTGTTTAAGAAATGAGAAGCTACTCTCTGCATCAGTTAAGGTTAAATAACTTGTTCCCAGTTTAAACAATAATAACAATATTGTAGCGTTTTTACGCCCGAAAGAATGCTGGAGAGACGAGTGAGCTTATTTGCTGCCCAATGCAATGGCTGGGAGTACTTTATTTAGCACACAGCAGGTATGGCATGAGCAGCACCTTCACTTAGGAGCCTACATCCAATTCAGCATCAGCCTGAACTGGAGCACATTTCACACGTCACACCCCGAAGCCACGAACCCAAACACCTTTCCCCATCATGGTGAACACACCAACATTCCCGCAAGGCATGCTGGTCGTCAGCCGCCGCCCCGCCCACGCCACAATATATTATATTATTATATTTTTGCAGTAATTACCCAACAGAGAACTCTTACCACTCTCTCACTCACTCATCTTCTATACCACTTTATCCTGTATTCAGGGTCTCAGGGACCTGAAGCCTATCCCAGGAGACTTGAGGCAGGGTACACCCTGGACAGGGTGCCAATCTATCGCAGGGCACACACACATACACACAATGGGCAATTTGGGAACGCCAATTAGCCTATCCTTCATATATTTGGAATGTGGGAGGAAACTGGAGTACCCGGAGGAAACCTACCAAGCACAGAAAGAACATGCAAACTCAACCCACTACACCACCGTGCCACCAGACTCTTAACAATTTGCTATTAATCCATTGGTCAGGCACTGTATATTTAAAACCCTGGCAGATGAACATATGAATATCACACTACTTATCCTTTGCTAACAATAATGTCATAACCTAGAGAGAATCATAAGAGATAAAGTCACGACACCCCATCATTCAAACCATGACATGAGAGTTTTAATATTTCCTTTCTTTGGCTCAGAGTAACACATTTTGCAAAACTGTGAAACAATTACATTTTTTTTGTGATGTAGCGAAGTACAAAAAAAAAAAAAAAGCAATCCCAGGACCTATTTGATGCAAAGGGAAAGTGCTTGTCCTTTTGTCAGAAAACTGAATATCCCAACGATGCAACAGCCACCATGGCTGGCAGTCTAGAGAGCAATATTTGCCAGGCTCTCTGTGTGGGTGGAATAGCATTACTCTCTCTTCTCTGTCAATCACAGCAATAGCAGCCAATCTTCGGCATCTGTGAGCTCATGTGTGGAAGATGGCAGATAGCGCTTTCCTCGGAATGTGGTATGATGCCCCATGATGCAGCATGAGCAGCTGTTTGGAAAGACCCGGTTGGCTGGTTTAACGTGTCTAGGAGGAATTATATGTTAGGAAAGACTCTCCCAGGTTGGAAGCCTTTTTTATGACAGCAGAGAGCTGTCTGGTGAGAGGGAAATTACTAATCTTGTGATCACACTGAAAAACATGTCATCAATAATGTAATTTGTAGTACTGTATAACTAGCTAGAAACCACAAGTGTGCCACAGAAAAATATGCTTAAAATGAGTTCAATATTTTTGAATATATTTGTGCTGCACTGAGAGCATGTTAAAAATGATGACGTTGTGGTCTTGTGTAAAAAATTTTTAAGTGAAGCTTTAAATTGAATGAAGGCTAATGAAATTTTAATAGCAATCCATTTTTTAATTATTATGAAATTGAATATAATTCAATATGTGCAGTATATGCATAGAATTAAATAAAACCTTCTGTTATCCAAACTAGATTTCAGGTCCAATAGGATTCGCAACCCCAAAGTTTAGAAAGTTTGCCATTTAAGCAATATAACTTATATTATATTATATAATACTTATATAATATTACAAAATAAATCATGGCGGTCTTGCAAATCTTGTAAGTTTCTGTTTTGGTTCAAATTAGAATAGCCTTAGCTAACTAATGGTTCTGAGGTTGAATCCCAACAAGTGTAAAATAGAAAGCTAATGTGCTACAGTATGTTGGGGCAGTGGTAGCCCTGGGTTAAGGCTCTGGGATACTGATCATAAGGTCGGTGGCTCAAGCCCCAGCTCCACCAATCTGCCACTCATTGTTGGGCCCCTGAACAAGGCCTTTAACCCTGTCTGCCCCAGGAGCGCTGTATCATGGCTGGCCCTGTGCTCTGACACAGCTTCCTAACTAAGATATGCAATGAAAACTTTTTTATGTGCAGTAATGTATATGCGACAAATAAAGGCTTAACTTAGCTATGTACTGTAGGGTGTAGAATCTGTTGTTCCACACACCAAGTATTGTCCTTCTGATTCTATTATCAGCAACTTATTAACAACAAATTATTTTCCAAGAGTTGTATAAAATTCATTTAGTGCAGGTTGTATTGTTTTAGTATTCGACAATGCCCCTATCTGATCAGGTCTGTTTTCTTTTACCCACATTACACTTAAGTAGAAAAATCACACCGTTAAAAAAATAAATATAAACAATGAAGTGCTCTAGGTTGTACAGATGAATTATTAATATGAAGGTGATATTTACACTCTGTAAAGCATTATTACATCCTCTTGTTAAGGTCAACATGTAACCATTTCAGGAACTCAGACAGTGATTAAGAAAAAAAAAGCTTAGTGCAAATATTAAAAAGTAGGTATGAATTCAAAGTAGCTGCAAGTAATCTGTAAAAGAATAATGTTTATGTAAGCATAATCTTTCCCATCTTTAGGGAACAATTTACCTTGAACATTGCCGAAAATCTAAGCAAACAGTATCTATTTGTATGTGTGCAGATAATAGGAGTTGTAAAATGCAGGAAAGCCGATCATTTGAAGTGAATAATCCTTGTTTATATACAGTCCACCCCTACCTTTGCACACCTACTTAATGTTATATTACAGTCTCCTAGGAAATATTGCAGTTTCATCTTTTTAACTATTGCTTTGACAGCAAATTCTCCAAAGTTGAATCTTAATGTGATAGAACACATTCCGTAGGTATTAACATAAGTCGATTCTTCTCTCATTGAGGTCAGGTCTTTAAAGCAATAGTAAAAAATCTGTGCTTCATTGCATCTTGTAGGACTTAAGAACAGCATGACTGAATTCAGTCCAAAATGCTCAGGTTCAAGGGCAGTCCAGTGGGTGATTTCCTTAAGACCAGGACTCTCATATATCATAACACATTGCTTGGGAACAAGTGGTTTTAATGGAATTTCAGCAAGCCGGCTGGCGGACCACTCCACCATCTGTCTTCATCAAATGACTTTGTCAAAGAGCACTGAAGCCTGATGTACTTCATCAACCCAACAATTGTACTTAACCTGAGGTAGAGCACAACTGCTTTAGCATAGTTTGGCCACAGTTAGCAAATTTATCAAGGAAGGGAAAAAAAAGAAATCTATTTGTTTTAAGCATTAGGAATATTGGCTAAAATGTTGCAAATGTTTTTGTTTTTATGCAGTGATTTTCCTCTGTGAGGCTATTGCAGTGACAGTGTTCATTTCCTCCTGGGTTCCTTGTCTTCTGATTAGAAATGATGCTATTTGGATGCTATTAACTGCCTGATAAATACCAGTCATACGCTGCAGCACCAGGCAGATTATAAATGAAATGCAAAACATGGTGGAATCAAGAGAGAAATAATAGCATTTTAAAAACTATTTAGCTCTTATTGATTTCGCTTAATAAACTTTCCAATGCGTTGAACAAATGTCTCGTGAAGTTTAATACAGAATGTGTTTGCAAGGTATTATGTCCCACCTGCTGCATTTGAGTGATATTGAGAATTTTATATTCTGTCTCAGAATACTGACAAAACGTGGATGCTGGCTCTTGTGCTTCAATGATAAAGGTACAGATTTGTATCATGAGCAGCCTGCTAATGTGAAACTCATGTAGAGCCCTTATCATTCTTGACTTGAAAAAAAATTAAGCAGTAAAAAACGGAAAGTTGACTTCTTTTCTGCACAGTGGCCCTAATTTGGGCTAGAGTACAATAAGAGTTATATACTGCACATAAATGTAGATAATATAGAAATGTATCATGCATAACATTAGCCTTTTACATTATCAGGCTGACGTTATTCTATATAGTGAGAATTTTCTGGCTCAAATTTATATAATCTGCTCCTCTGGCTAATGCTGAAGGCTGAAATAATTGGATAACGGCAATAGCTTCAAACGTCAGCTTGTTCTTAGGAGATCAGAAAGCGGTATAGACAAACTTACGAAATTCATCCCGCCTACACTATCCTGCCTTCTATTGGAACAAAGCTGAGATTAATTGGCCTGGGGTTGCAAGGACAGCAGATTCCACGGACCAGTGCACTGACTGCAGCTGAGCTCTGATATAATGTTCATCTTTTCTCTCTCCCTTTCTCCACCCATCACAGGAAGGCCTGCATCAGATGCACAGGACAGAAGCAGTTTGCTTGAAGCACTGACAGCAATTTTAGCACAGCTATCAAACGACACATCCACAGCATGAGCAATCATCTCTCACTGAAATCAGGGAAATCTTCTTGCACAAACCCGAGCATTTGTATGCTGTGCAGCAGGAAGACAGATTGCACATTGATCAGATGGAGTTGAAAGATTTTGGCAGCGAGGACGAAAAATTCAAACGCACATTATAGAGACTGATGAGCTTCCGTTTTGTGTGCTCATGAACGCGGCAGGTTGAGATGTCCTCAAAAGCCTGAGTGGAATAACCGAGACACCGTCTGCCACAGAGTAGCACAGCCAGGTGTCACACAGTCATATGTGACCAATTGAAAAGGGAGACAACAGAATTATAATATGCAAAACAGAGGCTATCTAATTCCTTTGGGTGAATCCATGTCTGAAATTGATTAGCATGGTGAAATGGTTATCCACTGCAGAGTTCATTACAGAATGCATATGCTCTGTACTGAAGAAATGTTTCCTTGAGCGCACCACTGTTTCATTTGAAGCCTCTGCTGGTTACAGATGGCTTTCTGCTCATGACAGAAGATATATTTTATAGAGACTTTTTTTCTCAGCACATTCAATGTGAATCAGAGATGATTTTCTAGCCAAGGCATTACACTTTCTTATTTCACACTAGAGTGATGGCAAAAAAACTACTCTTTGCCCTGAGGAGCTTGACATCTCATAAAAGATTAAGATTAAAGCTTGCCTATTTGTAGAAGGTTATTCGCAAGCTCTAATACTCCATATCGAATGTGATGAGACTGTTTATTAGAATGCAGCCTTTATTTTTCCCCACAGCGATTCTCTTTCTCAATCCGACAGACATGGATACACCACCAAAATATCATATGCCAATCCTTAGTCATACAACCATTGATATACTTGTGTGATTTCCTAGAAATTTCAGAAATCTGAGATTATATTTTTCACTAATCATTACAAGTTTGTGACCTGTTCCAACACACCTGACCCAGCTGATTAAGAAATCAAGCTAAACTGTTAAATCACATACCGTATAATTGTGCAGTGATAAGGACAACTCAGGAATATTAAAAACATCTGCCGCTAACAATACACCCTGGTCTTGTATGAGATTATGCAGGCAAAATGGACATTTGCAGTGTTGTGTGTAGGGAGGTTGAATGGTCATTAGTGCTGGTAGAGTGATTAAGGTTCAGTGTTTAAAGCTATAGCCTACTAATCAGAAGGTCACAAGTTCATATTCCAGCATTGCCAAGCTTCAGTGAGCAAGGCTCTTAACCCTCTCTGCTCCAGGACTGCTGTATCATGGATGACTTATTACTGTTAAAAAAAAACTAGGGGGTGGAAAAAAAAATATCACAGTTTAAACTTAGTGAGTACACTAAGCGCTTGTAATATCTCTTACAGCCTACCAAACTTAGTATATTTTTTTAAAAGTTGTGTTAAAAAAAGTTTAATATCTCTATTGTGGAGATTTTTTCTTTTTTCTTTTAATGACATCTACAGTAGCATCATGGCATACTTCATTCCAGCAAGTCCGTTCAGCATTTTTGTCTCATTACATCTGCTTGTGTCAAATGTAAGTAATGATATTGTGGACATGGACATGAGTGGGTGCAACAACAACTCAGTAGTGAAGTGAGAAGCCACACAAACTGACAGAATGGGGCCATCGAGTCCCTAAGTATGCTGTGCTTAAAATAATCTGGATTCAATTGATACTATTCACTATCAAGTGCTAAAATACCTCTGGAAGCAAAGTTAGTGCTAAAACCTGTTAATACTGAGCTGAACAACCTGTGTGTCCATGGCTGAGCACCACAATCATCTAATATTACCACGACAAGTGTTGTCTAGTGAGGTGTAAAGCCCACTGGCACTGAAACATGAACCAGTGGAAACGAATTCTGTGGAGAGATGAGTTGTGCTTAACTGACTAGCAGTGTAATAAATGAATCCTGAAGAACACTAATTGGTTCAAATGCATAATAACATCTATAAAAAGTGTTTTGGGGATGAGTGGCTTTGGGTTGCGCTTATGTCTGCCATTTTGAATGGTAAGTGCTTGATGGAAATCGGGACTATATTGTAACGTTTACTTTCTGAAAACAGTTAAGAAAGTGAGTAGGGAGCAGGATGAGAATACATGTCTGGCTTACAGAGATTCCTGACATTAGCATTACCAAACAGTTTTTGGATAAATTTTAACTATTTGCTATTTTAGGCTCTGACCCTACTAATGCCAGTGGGACTGAATTTTCCAGTAGATGCTTAGAGAAAGCCTGTTGAAGAGCTGTTAGAGGGAAAGAGGTTAGTAAGGGGCAACTTAATAGAACTGGTTTATGGTGTCTGGAAACTTGTGTGCATATAATTTATATAAAAAGCTTTAAAACACGCATCCATGGAAACTAATATCAACGAATTTTCTGTGCTGTATCACAACTAACTACTTGCGTGAATTAAAAAAAATATATATATTAGCCTTAGCTAACTAACTGTTTTGGGGCTGAATCGCAGATAGTGCAAAATAATAAAAATAAAAAACCAGAGTGTACATTCTATTGTTCCACACGCAAAGCAATGAATTAGAGAGGAACTGGCTGGAATTCAGCCTTGTGTTAGAACTTGTGTTGTAGCTCCTGTTAGCAAGTGTTGAGCTGAGTCATTAATCTGCTAGCATGTTGGTGAAAGCTCATGCTCATGTGCTCAACTAGCAGTAATGAAAGATTGAAACAGATAGTTGAGAGGCAGTTCGAAATGACTTAAAAGCAATTCAAATAAACAGATCGTATTAGATCAAATCCATCAGATCTGAGTGAAACCTGATCTTTTATGCAAATAAAATTGGTCAACATCACAGTCCACTTTTCTCATGAACCACCTTGTTTCATTTTGTTCTCTGCATGTCAGATTTGTTTTTTGTGATTTTTTTTTTTTTTTACTGGCAGATAGAATAACAAAACATCTATCCATGCTTTTACAAAACTGGCCAACAGCTCAGAGAAGTAGTTGTTTAGTCAGAAATGAGTTTGGGGAAACTAATATACCTGTGTGGATTTAAGGAGAGCATTTAATGCAAAAATAGTATATACTGTATAGATTTATAGGATATATATATACTGAATGACAAATTGCCACATTCACAAGATTACAAGCTCTATATGCCAGACCTCTATTCATAGCCCTTTCATGGAGATTACAATGATAAGACCTCTGCAGTGTTCTACTCTATTAGGCAACAGCAGCTGGTAATTATTAACTTAAGTTAATTAAAGCACAATTACAAATTAGATCCTTACAGAAAATTAAGTATGGATGTGCAAAGAAATATTAATAATGTGTTTAGAGTTTAAACAAATGAGGGCTTGGTCAATTAAATTTCATTTGGCCCAACCGCCTAAATGATTATTGTGGCTGGCTTCAGTGGTATTTGAAGTTTGAGATTACATGAATTGTTAAAGAGATTAAGTCCTTAGTTAATTCCTATACAACACTGAAGCCGGCTCCTTGATAAGCCAGAAGCTGATATCAAGAATATTTGGTGCAGATTGTCACACAATTGTTTCACAATTAAAAATTGATTCTGTATTTACACCAATTTAATAGCAGTTTGTTTGCATTTAGTTACACAAATAAAATAATAAACATATAAAAATAAATATTTTTTGGCTTCTCGAGTTGATAATTTTTTTTCTGCGGTTGTATTTTTTCTATTCTATTCTATTCAACACAATAAGGGAAAGATGGTGACTATCTCAGTCTGTTTAAGCTGTGAAATACAGATTATTATGGCATTATGGCTTAGGCAATAAACCCCTGGCTGTTTTCATATCAAGCTAGTCCTGTATAATGGAAATCAAAAGGTTTAGGTGTCACACCCACTGGGATCTGCTGATTATATTGCACCGACAGGCTTAAATGGCTCAGATGATATGAAGGAAGACATAATACAATCTAACTTTTATTAGATAATTTTTTGTGTAATTGCTGAGTTTGTAGTGATTATGTTTTTCCATACCCCTAGGAAAGATGTGAATATGACATTAAAATGGATAATTGGTAATTGGGGACATAATTGAGCTTTTGTTCAATTGTCATTACGGATTAACTGGAAGATTGAGCATGCATTGATTAAGCCATTTATGCTGATATTAGAATTATGGAATTGCCTACATTTACAACAGTTCCTAGCATCAAACATACATCTAGAAACAAAATCTAAACTATTTCAGAATGCTGACACCCATAACTATTCTTTTCTGCAGTAGTGTGTACTTTATAATTGCATAAAATTTAATTTATAACTTCATCGGTTTAAATGTGTCGAAGGAATAAAGCAATACGTAAAACAATATTAGTGGGATCCAACATATACAATAATCTCCTTTTAACACATTAATATTAGACTGGGAACCTCATGAACTTCTCCACTGGTAAGTTTTGGTCTTGCTTTCTTGGGATGTTCTTCATGAGAGCCATTTTTATTGCAGTTGCTTGTTGAGTTTTAATATATTGCAGTATATATACTTGGGTCTTTGCTACTAGACCAGAAACTTTTTCATAGCACTGGAAGGAAGCAGCAATACGCGGTTGACCACCATGAACTCGCGTTGCTGAGCCAGCAGGCTCGCTTCTGGTCCCCTTGCGCCTTTTCCATGTGCTGTTGTACCAGAGGGTGAATTTTGTAACTCTTTAACCTAATTGATGAATGACCTCAATTGAGAGGGCTGCTCCTCCCAATAACCACCCACCAGACACTTATGTGCTGTCCTGCTTCATCTGCAACAGCCTGCACGTATCACACTTTAGCAGGACCAGCGTGGAACAGCGCGTAGCATAGTTGACGATAACTAGGATGTACTCATGACCTTTTGCAGACTTGGGTGGCGGCCTAACCAGATCCATGCCAATTCTCTTGAAGGGTACAATAATGATCGGCAGTGGGATTAGCGGAGCGGGGTTGGGTTTAGCAGGTTCCATTCGCTGACAGGTGAGACAGCGTTTTCAATGAATAAGTAGGAGGCTGGCCAGAGAGTTAAGATATGGAGATAAGGGTTAGAGGTTTCAGTTTCAGCATCGCTGCCATCACTTGGTGGCTGCACCAACCACGCCGGCTGCGTGGTGGAGGCCTTTTTTCAGCTTGAGCATCACATACAGTCATTCTTCTGCTTTCTATCTCTTTCGAGTCACAGGCAGGGTCAGTCTCGACCTAAAAGTAGAGGAACAGGCATTTCAGGAATTGTGCCAGCTTTGAGTTGTATTTACCCAGGTGGTCTTCGACCATGATGTGCATTGGTAGTACTTCCCACTAATCGCCATTAACAAAGGTGATATGGGGTTCTGACGGCATCAGCTCGTCAGTCGGGGATTCTGGGCTTTGGTGGCGGGGCAGAAACCTTTGCTTTGCATAGTGGGGAGTAAATTATTGCTGCAAACTTGTCACTCACTCATTTCTTTTCTTGTCCTAGAAAAAAAATGTTTATTGCGCATTCCAGCAGGCTGAACATCTCTTACATGTTTGCTGGATGTCTCATGCCCACAGCTTTCTGCTACTTTCCCTAAGCACGCAGTCCATCATCACTAATTTTGCCACTTTAAATCGCATAAGACTTTTTGGTTGGAGCTACCTGATCGTGATTTATCTGAGCTGATCGAGCTGCACTCTTGGTGCGATTTGAGCATCATGAGTCCACTTGTGAAACTCTAAAGCACTCGAAAGCGCACAGCAGGCCAAGATCTCAGTTTTCAACAACTCATAATTCACTGCATCCTCCTAAGATAAGTAAAAATATGCATGCTGTGCCTCACCTGATAGCAGTGGGATAAGAATGCCACTCGATTCATGAACGCAGCTAACCTTCCTGCTAAGCAGTTCTCTTGAATGTGTGCAAGTACGCTTCGATGTTATCATGATGTATAAGTATAATGAGAAGGTGTCGTGCATCTGTCTTGAAGGCATCAAATCTCAGCTGCTAACACCTGCAAACCTTGTGAGAGCTGCTCCAGAAACACAGTTTCAGTTGGATCCAGATGTTGGATGCTTGTTTCAAACAGGTGCCCCAAGTACATTGTGGGGTCAGTTTGGTTCCATGTACCCGCATTCTCCACCTGTGTAACGGGTGTGACAAATGGACAGAGCATTTGGGAAGTAGGTATAAATGTGTCAACAACAGTTCCTTAATGAAAGCTTAATTTAAGCAGCAAGGTATATAGTAAGCAGCAAGGTATATAGTTTTTTTACTCTTACTAAAAGGCTATGTGCAGCGAAAGCACTGCCAGAGCCGTGGAGTCCCTTTTAAAGGCTGCGCTGACGCTGAGTGGTGTGATTGAGGATTACTGTCCAGCTCAAATGAGTTCTGAAGGCACACCCCTAGTTAAGTACACTTTGCCACATATACTGTATGTATATACTGTATAGAGAGAGGGCTGTGTTTAATCTGTGTAAGTAACTGTAGGATAGGGCTCTTCTCTAAATTGTTGAGCTTGTTGTTTAGCCTCAGTTGTTTTGTTCTTATGAGAAGGTGTAATGACAGTTTTTTTGTGCTCATAATAATCTGTTTATTTGTGCTATCTAGGTTAACCATCCACATAATTTAAAGTAATTATTTTATTTATGGAACATTTATTGAAAGAGATGTGGCATTATTTTTGGTTATTTTGGGTTTTCTTTTTTTATTATACATTATATAAAACATTGTATGTTTTAGTAATTCATTAGTTGTTATGGGGAGATCTATGTTGTTGAATTTGAATTAATATAGTTGTGGCTCCATTTGTAATATTTTATTTTGGTATTTTGTTGTACTTACAATCTATGTTTAATTGAGAATAAATTGACTAAGTTGTTTTGTTCTTATGAGAAGATTGCCTGTTTGTCAACTGTGGCCTGATGTGGGGAAAAAGCAACTAAATAAAGAGAGAGAGAGAGCTGCCCTGCTGTCGATCCAGCCAGAAATGGAGAAATTCAATTCAATTTTATTTGTATAGCGCTTTTAGCAATTGTCATTGTCGCAAAGCAGCTTTACACAATCAAAAGAATTATTTAAGATTGTATGGAATGTAAATGTGTATGAATCAAAATGGTCAGTTTGTCCCTGGTAAGCAAGCCGGGGGCAACAGTGGCAAGGAAAAACTCCCTGAAATGGTAATAGAAAGAAACCTTGAGAGGAACGAGACTCAACAGGGAACCCATCCTCATTTGGGTGAAACAGAAAGCAGGAAATGATCTGCATTTATACAGTGTGTAAGGTGGCAGGCAGTTCAGCTATAATAGTTGATGTTAATTGATGTTAATATGGAGTCTAGGTAGTTATTGAAGACTCAGGTAGACTTGTAGGAAGTTCCAGTCCTGAACTATCGCACTGTCAAGTCCCCAGAGAAACAGTTGCCAACACCAGTCTAGGCCAGAACCATCTTCTAGGTAGAGAGAATCATCCCCAGACACCAGACGCATCCCAAAGAGACACACGGGGCATCCATGTGACAAGATCTCCAACCAGAAGCAGGATGGGTCAGACAGGTCCGGAGGGCAGAGGGAGTCTGGATCACAGGCAGCTCAGGAACGACATGTGTAGCTCGATAGAGAGAGAGAAAGAGTAAAAGGGGGAGACAGGGGGAGAGAGGAAAGAGAAAGAGGGGGAGAAAGAGAAGAAGAGGAGAGATGGCAGTTAGGTATGGTCACAGTCACACAATGTATAATGTAAATGTATATTAACTGTAGAGTGCAAGCAGAGACTCCGGCAGGACTAACTATGACAGCATAACTAAAAGGGAGAGCCAGAAGAACCATAAGGGCTTCCTTAGATGTAAAGCAACGAATCACCTCACCGTCAACAAACTTGAGTGATCAATGAGAGTGAGGAAGACAGCATCTAAACATACCAGTTCACTATAATACTCTATGTCCATGAGTCCCCCAGATCTGCTTCTTTACCTAAGGCAAATCTATTTATAAAAATGCTTGGCTAAATAAATAGGTTTTTAGCCTAGACTTAAACACTGAGACTGTGTTTGAGTCCCGAACACTATTTGGATGACTATTCCATAATTTTGGGGCTTTGTAAGAAAAAGCTCTGCCCCCAGCTGTATTTTTCATAATACGCGGTACTGACAAGCAGCCTGCATCCTTTGATCGAAGTAGGTGTGGCGGATCGTAAGACACTAGCAGTTCGCTCAGATACTGCGACGCGAAACCATTTAATGCCTTATATGTCAAGAGTAGTATTTTAAAATCAATGCGAAATTTTACAGGGAGTCAATGCAGTAAAGATAAGATATGGGACATGTGCTCATATCTTCTGGTTCTAGTGAGGACTCTCGCTGCTGCATTCTGGACTAGCTGAAGCTTGTTTATGCACCTAGCTGAACAACCAGACAGTAAGGCATTACAATAGTCCAACCTAGAGGTGATAAAAGCATGAACTAGTTTTTCTGCATTGTTTAGCGACAATATATTTCTTAACTTGGCAATATTTCTGAGGTGAAAGAATGCTATCCTGGTAATATTATCTACATGTGCTTTAAATGAAAGGCTGGAATCTATAATCACACCGAGGTCTTTTACTGTTGCACTTGATGAAACAGAAAGGCCATCTAAAGTTAGGGTGTGATCTAAAATTTTACTCCTAGCTGTATGCGGTCCTATGACTAGAACTTCTGTCTTATCCGGATTAAGCAGAAGGAAGTTAATTAGCATCCAATTTCTTATGTCCTGCACACATTGCTCAACTTTAGTAAGCTGTTTTTTCTCATCAAGTTTTTCTGAGACATATAACTGTGTGTCGTCAGCATAACAATGAAAACTAATACCATTCTTACGAATTATGTTGCCCAGAGGAAGCATGTATAGGGAAAAAAGCAGTGGACCTAAAACTGAACCCTGCGGAATGCCAAACTCCACTAGAGAACATGCAGAATAATCACCATTTAAGTCTACATACTGATAATCGGTCAAATAGGATCTGAGTCAGGAGAGGGCTGTTCCCTTAATTCCTACTACATTTTCTAATCTGTGAAGAAGAATCCCTAGTAAAAAAAAAAAGTATACTAAGTATATTAAATCCTAGCATGCCAAAGCATACTTAAATGTACTTGCAGCCAGACTAATAACTAGTATACTTGAAGTTTACTATTTTTACCTAATTTTGTACTAAGTGTATTTAAGTTGTAATTAAATTGTACAAAAGCACAATTTAAAGTGTATTAAGTATACTTTTGTGTGCTAAAGTGGAACAACTTTAAGTATACTTAGTACACGCCTGTATATGTTCATATATGCCTGTGTGTGTACTAACGAATATACCTGACAGTAATTAATACAATTTAAGTATATATTTAATATATTATAAGTTCATTACAGCTATTACAATTACAAAAACTAAAAAAGTACACTTTGTGGTTAATACAAATATACTTTATTGTATCATACAGTACATAAAACCTAATACATTTACAGTATTGCAAATGTATTACCAGTACACTAAAGGTGTTCAGGATAATTTACAAAAATGCTGAATGTATTTTCTACACTATAACATGTTTTTGAAACACATTACATTAGTACAGTAATTATGAGGGAGATTTTATTAACGAGTTCAACAGATTTAATTTGCACAAGGTTACAAAATATATAGTTTATAATATATATTACAAAATATAGTTTATTTGTATTTAACAAACACACAAACTAAAATTTAAACTGTAGTCTAAACACAGACAAACATTAGTATTAGAATATACTGGTACAGTATTAGTTCAAACCTGGTGTGTTGATTCTAGCTGTTACACAGAGATACCACAAGCAAAGTACATATGATTTAGCAACAACACATTAGACAATACATTCTATACTTTAAAGTATGTACTTAATTACAAATTACCTAACAAAAACTGTTAAATTTACCTTATGTCGATGAAAATAAAATAATAACGAAACGAACTAACGCACGCGATGATGCAGCTTCCAGCCGTTAATTCAAACTAGAAGTGGAGGACTGGGGAGCCAATCAGAGAGCAGACAGTCCGAATCTGCCCGCCTACAATCTCTGATTGGCTGGTGGGGCGCCGATTCTAGTCTTTGCTTGGCTGGAATAGATACAGAGATATCACACTGCTGCAGTTTGTGCAAGTGTCACTTTATTTTATGAGCGCACAGAAAAGTAAAAGAGTGCAAACATAAATTATCTTGAACAGGAAAAAATGATTTTCGAGTTTAAGTTCGCCGCGCGAGAGAGATTTAGCGTTCAGAAACGAGTCTAAAAGCACGAGAGAGTAGTGCAGTAAATATAAGTACATTTAAATTTAACTGATAATATACTGAGACTACCGAATATTAAAAATTTTATTCAAATGTATACTTTCTGTACATTTGTACAATGATTATTTCGAGCATATTTTAAAAAAATATACCAAAAATACATTGAAAAACAAGTTTAAATAAGTATACTTTGGAAATTAGACCGACCATTCACTTAAAGTATATTTTCCAATAATATATTTTTGAAAAGTGTACTATAATACAATTATTTTTAAGTATATTTAAAATTTAATTCCAAAATTTGGTAAAAGCATGATGATAGTATACTTTTTATATATTAACTGATGGTACAATTTTTTGTTAGTATATTTGCAATGTACTATCGAGGATTTCAATATATTTGTAATACACTAAAGTGTTTTTTTTTTCACTGGGGATAGCATGATCAATGGTGTCAAAAGCTGCACTGAGGTCGAGTAATACAAGCATAGTTACACAACCCTGATCAGAGGCCAATAGGAGGTCATTTACTACTTTAACGAGTGCTGTCGCTGTGCTGTGATGAGGCTTAAATCCTGACTGATACAGTTCATGTATGCCATTTCTATGTAGATATGAGCAGAGCTGCTCCGCTACTGTCTTTTCCAGAATCTTATGAAATGTTGTCCTCCCTTCTTCTTCACACACCTAACACAACCCAGAAACTTGTTTGGTAGGCCTATATATATTCAGTCACCGTGGTCTAACAAAATGTTTTTTAGCCTGAAATAGTACTTTAGAGTCCTGTTGAATATCCTTTGAATATCGTTTTTATACTGCAGGTGGCCTGGGTGACATTATTTCTTTAGACACACGTAGAAGTGAAATGTACTTAGGGAACAGCAGTTGGTAACTAAGCCAAATATGAAGAAGAGAAGGGTTACATGAAGGAAGTTGATGATAGAATGGTATATTACTAAATGTAAGGGGATACTGATGTGCAGGAAGTGAGGCATAAAATGGACTGGAAGTAGATTGTAGTAGTAATAAAAAGACAACTGGAGAGCACTGTAACAAATAAACACACATGATGGGATTGAAAGAGAACTTAATGATATGTCATATGTCAGAACTGCATTTTAACAGTACTGTTATCTAACTCAAGGATGTCTGTCGATGTACAGTGGCTTGATGAGAACATGCAACCTTTTCTGAGATAAACAGCAGAACCCTACTGTGTGACATTTTAAGGTAGCTGAATATGGCTCTCTATAGGGGAGGTAGAGGTTTAGGATCATTGTCCAATTTTATGATCCGTGACAATCTACCCCATTTTAGTAGAAACACTTCTATACAGAAGAACAAACACTTTCTGTTTTCATGTATATGCAGCTGGATGTAAAGTGCAGGAACATAATTCAAAGCAGAAACAGCAAATAGGTTGTTCTGACAGGAAACGAGTGGAGTGTCATAGATTTTCAAGTATGCTGCAATGAGCAAGCAGGCCTAAAAAATAGGTTGTGGTCTTTTATACAGCACCCCAATTAATGATGACTATGGATTCTCAAAAGTCTTAGCTCTTTCAATTATAAACAGCTATAACAAAGTTTCTCTGTGGTAAATGAAACCTAGTGAAGCATGCACAGGGTATAATTGTTACAATGTTGAAAGTCACAGTTAATTAAAGGTCACCTAAGCAATTCTGAATATTATTGAATGGTGATGAATGGATCTGAAAGGAATTGGAGCTGCGGGACAGGTTGTAAACCTAAGCAGCTAGTTTACTCTTTCACTAGAGCTATGTTAATAAAGGGTTTACAGTGCCACAGGACCGAATTTTGGAACATTTGGGTAAAATTACATTAATGTTTAAAGCCATACAAATTGCTGAGCATTAACTATTGTGCTTTCAGCATGGATTGCTTTTGCTGGATCATTACCATTTCCTGTTTACACAGATTTAATGGCCATAGCAAGCATATAGCATCCAGCTCAGGTGAGTTCTGAGTTGTTTGTACAAGATTTAATTTCCAAATAATTTGCTGCCATCTAAGACATAGTCCTGAGCTGCTAATCCCCTAAATCAAACAAGGCTGAGCATATCTTGACCAGTTAAAAAATCTTGTCGCTTTTGTAACTTCCACTTATCACATGCAAAAGATTCAGATTTCTACAAATCTTTTCTTCTGCAAAGTCTATATCTTTAGGACCCAGGTGAGCAATGGTCCAGTTTATTCCATTAAAAAAAGCATATTGATTGAGTTGTTTTAATATTACAATCAAAGTGTGTGTGTGTGTGTGTGTGTGTTTTGTATTTAGTTAATTTGCATTTGCTGTGACATTTTTTTTTACAGCTTGCTAAGAGTGGATGGCTGAATGAGGGAAATCTGTTTTTATTAAACAGCTGTGAGTGAGAATCTCTGAAGATCTTCTAAAATAGAAGGACATGCTGCTGGTTTTAATAAGGTCAATCGTCACCTGTACGATCAGGTCATTTTAGCAGGAAAAAATGGGTTTTGTTTTTAAGTAAACAGTACCAGTGAGCTTCTAATTTCTTTGGTTTTATTGTTTTTGGTTGTTTGATTAAACTAGTGTGTTACTGTTTTAACCTTGGGTTCTGTGAGGTGCATTTTTTACTTGTGTGTTAGTTTAATACCCTTTGTTTTTGCTGTTCTCTTGTTTTTTTTCCCCCTTTTTTGTTTAGATACATGTGTGCAGGCGCATGGTTATAGCAGGCCTCATAAAACTAATAAAACACTATTTTTAAGTGCTGTTAGCTATTACAAAAGTGAAACATGCTGCCTTCTTATTTTTATTAACTAACACTAGCTAGCAACAAAGCTACATTCTCTGAGAGACCAGGGCAATTTTTAAGGTGGAATGTTTTCTTGCATGTTACTTAATTCACAAGTTGATGAACAACTTAAATGTTAGTACAGAATATCAGTTTTTATTGTTTCTCTTGCATAACATGGTTTGTTGGCGGTTCATCTGCATGGTGTGTAGTTTTGGAGCTCACTGAAGGCTCAATTCTGAAAGGCACAGTTTGCTAGTGATTGTATTGATTACACATTACCTGCCAAATACCCAGCATACCTTAAAAAAAAAACCTAATAGGTGCTTATATAATGTAGCTTGGTGTCAGATAGAGAGGTTTCAAACACAACCTAAACTCTTGCAAGCTCTTGAGGTCATTTGTTACACTACTGAAGCATTAGAGCACACGGCACACGGCCTTAGCTGGGGGCATCTCTGTCACAATACAATATTTTCTAACTAATGGTTTTTACGTCCTGGGAGTTCCAAACCTCTTACTTACAGCCATCATTAAAAGTTTTCTTTGAGCTTTTGGGGACTCGCGCTGCTAGCTGTGCCCTCATAAGTATTCTACTAACTCTTTTGGTGAGGCCAGACTGGGTAAAACACTCTCTCCTTTTTTTGTGCATGCTAAAATGGATGATGGTCCTCTTGCCACTATGGCTGTGGGCTGCTGAATGTCATCAGCGGCTGTTTGAAACCATCTGCCTGCGGTGCCCCCTTAGCCTGGCTAATGGTTTACGGAAAACACATCTCCTGGAGGCAGAGCATAGGCAAGCAACTGTGGCCTGTTTGCTTTGATCTCATGCAAAAAACAAAACCTAGGCTGTATCCCAGAGGTCTTTCAAAATCCAAGCGTTCAGAATCATCATTCATTTAACAATTTATTTTATTATAGTCATAAACACACTCTATAAAATATACAGACAATGGGTCGTTCACAAGTCTTGGCGTCCATTAAACCCAGATCCTTGTGGCATGTGCAGCATCATTATAAGATCTAATGTGTATACCACACATTAATGTGGCTGGAGGCAGGGGATTGTAATATATTAGACATATCCTAAAATAATGAAAGTAGAACTTTTGTCCTAAAGGAAAACAAAAAGGGCTGAAAAAGACAAAGATCTGCACTAGATGGTAAAGACATCTAAAATATTTTGAGGTGAAATTAAGCGCTTCACTTGAAAATGTGTCCAGTATCATAATTATTTGAATCATATTAGCCTTTGAAAAACAGGTTTTGAAATTTAAATACTACTAAATATTATTATTTTTATTTTAAAATTAACAATTCAACAGTGATTATATTTCAAAGCCTGTTTTTTAAATGCTGATACAGTATAATTAAAATAATTATGATGCTAATTTGCTTCCATAAGACATTATTATGAATAAAGTGTGCACAAAGTTAATGTTATGGATGAAGGTACAGAAAAGTACTATATTAGAAATATACAACTGGATATGTAACTTTTGTGCAAATTTGTTCAGTAAAACAAAAAAGACTGAAATAAACAAAGATCTGGTTGCTGAGGCAACTAGCCAATAGTGTGATTATTCTTCAAAGAAAGATGAAAATGGAAGTAAGTACTTGTGAGTAGGTTGCTTTGAATAGAAAAAGTAATGTTAAGAATTTAAATAAATAAATAAATAAATAGCACCTAATAGACATTTGATCACTGGTCCTCTTCACAGCGTTGTGCATGCTTTTTAGTACTGAGAGCTGACTGGCTGAAGAATGCTTCCAGTTGTTGTTATAAATGTAATGTAATGTATAATGTATACAGTAAATGTAAATTACAACTGTTTTAAAGTAAAGATCAAATGCTAAAGATTTTTTTCTCATTTAAACAAACCCCTTGCAGTAAACCTTACTTCTAAGCTAGTGCATCACATATAAGCATTTGCCTTCTTTTTGACTTTAGTTAAGTCCTATGCTGCCAGATATTTATTTTTCAGATATCTTTTAGGCCTCCAAAAAGTTCTAATTGTCAGTTTGATTGATTGAGGTCTGAACCAAGCCTAATTTTATTGTTTGGTTGTCAAATGACCTCTTTTCAAATCCCATTCGATGCAGCGTGACAGATTAGCCATGGCACTCACTGTACACAACATGTTAACAAATGTCAAATTTTTTTTTTTTACTGGCAGCAAAACAAATAAAATAGTAAGTAGGAAATAGTAAAGTTATCACACAGTAAAATGCTAAAAATATGAGCCATTCCACTAGCTAATAGGTTTCTGTTTTTAGGGAGACACTTTGATTGGCAGGTCAATAACATACTGCAACAAGATTATGAGCTCCATCTGTTAAGCTGGCTTTGCTCATTGCTTTTCTTATACAAAGCTTTCTGAGTTAGAAGGAAAAGAAAACAGTAGTTGCTTTTAAGACAGTTATTAGCTGCCTGTCACATTCATCCTTACAGTTGATTTTCCTTCAATTCAATTGAAATTACTTTTCTTTTATTACTTTTCTTCATTACATGTTTCTGAAGGAAGATCTTGGCAAATTACAGTGGGAAAGACAATTCTGAAACTCCTGCTTTCAAGATTCATTCTCCATTCGATGATCTTAGATCTTAAGGACTGAATGCTGCAGGTAATCGCCAGCTACAAATTCCTGAGGACTATACCGCAAGTATCATATTTCCAGGTTCTGTGCTCAGTCGGCCGCAAAAAGACATGCCATTTTCCTGCTGTAGAAGGCTGCACATGCTACAGTAAGTGAAACTCACAACATGCTGCTGCCCCAAGCACCTGCTAAGAAGCTGCGATACTCACTGCAATGAGTTAGAACATCAGCCCATGGCCACACAGGGGGATAACTCAGTGGCATCGCTATAACTAGGTCACTTTATACTGATCCGAAGCAGCCCTGTCAGGTGCTCCCAGGGCATCCAAGAAGGATATCGCATATTGCAGCTCTCCACATTTTCTGCTTGAGGAGCCCTCAGGGCAGCTTACATCCAAAGTCTTAAAAGTGCCTCCATACCCCTGCCCCACTTGCTGTAAAACATATAATACTGGCATTTCAGTGAGGGTCTATTTTGGTTGTTTATTAACCTTTTATTAAAATTTCTTTAAATGCCTTTTTATATTAATTATTTATAAAAGACTCACTTAATTTAAGTTTTAATACATGTATTGCAGATAGTCAAACACAATATAAGGAAAAAAATAATAATATGAGGGATAAGTTTTTTTTTTTTTAGAAAGATTGGTATAAGGGTGTGAGATGTACATTAACACGTTGCAGCCTAATGTATATCCATTATCCTTTTTTCCCCCACTGTCAACTGTGTAAAGGACTAAAGCATCTAAAATCACAGCCCCAGTCCTCCTTTTAACACCTGCTTTTTCAGTGCAGATGAATCATTTCTGCACATCAGCACATTTCTAGGATATGACCGATAGCAGGACTTTCAGAGAAGAAAACATGTGCATAAACAAGTATTGCTGGCATCCTTTTTATCCTGTTCCACTGGTGCTTCCCCTGAGTGCAACACCTTTAAATAATATCATCTCAGTTTTCACATTGCTCAAATATGTTTTCACAGAATGGGTTCATCCTACAAGGCAAGTAAACTTAGACAAGTTTGAATGAATTAATCAGTGAATTCATGAATGAATAAGGTGATAACATTGTCATGTCTTCAGTAAAGTGGATTGCTGACTTTAGTGATGTTGAAAAGTAGAGTTGGTAAAAGTGGAGTGACAGGACCATCCTTCCTGTAGCAGCTGGGTTCAGAGCATATTAAATTTGGCTCTAAGACAATAAACTACCACTGCTGACATGAGAAAGCTTGTTAAAATTCTAAGAGAGTGCCATAATGGACGGCATTGCAGCTTTGTCGTGAGGAAATTCTTTTTCATGTTCCCACACTGAGAAGCAGGCCCCCAGCACTCTTTGATGTTTATCTAAAGCACTTTAATCCCTGCTCCTCTGAAGACCCCCTGTCCCAAATCTGTGGCTCATGTCTCTGTAACCCATACTTTTCCATGGAAATTGGTATAAATCATAATATCCCATATTTCAAATGTAGCTTTCCAATGTTCATGATAAACTTACTGTACATTTCATTAATGTAGCCTTCTGGCTTATGATGATGATTTATTAAAAGTACACACATTTCATTGTAGACAAAAGCCAAACCTTTGAAAATGTGAAATAAATTTTCTACAGAATTTATCTACAGAAACAAAAACTATAATCAATAGATATAATAACTATCCATTATCTATACAGATTATACCGTGGGGGATCACAGTGGGCCTGTAGTCGATCTATCCATTACCTACACAGATTATCCTCTGAGTGTTCACAGTGGGCCTAGAGCCAATTCCAGGTAACTTAGGGCACAAGGCAGGGTACACCATGGATGGGTTGCCAACTTATTACAGGTCATACATTCACACACCCATTATACACTTAAATTAATTTTAAAACACCACTAAGCCGCTGTGCTGCCAGTCTCCCTTTCACATGAGATCACATTGCTGCAAAATGTCATGAGACAAAGTCACATGCTGCTGTCTCCAACTAAACAGATAAATATCACATGAAAATAGTTTGCTACGGTTCCCTTTCCCTTTGAAGTTATTATCTTCAGAGTTTTGAAACCACACATTTTACCAGAACAGAAGAGTCTGTAATAGGTTTCAGATTCTGATTATTCAGTGGGCATTCATTCATATTCAGTAACTGCTTTACTCTGTTCAGGTTTGCTATTTACCTGACGCCAGCAACCATGAATAAGTTTTTTAAACCACAATAATTTAATACTGTACATTGTCACCTGTCATTCTCATATTCATTCATTCTTTCATTCATCCATTCACCTGTTTATTCGTCTTTAGTAACTGATTTATTTTAGTCGGGGCCACATTAGAGCTAATGTTTTTGTGTGGAACTCTGGGTGCAATGCAGGGAAATTCAACCCCTATGTGGGATAACAGTCCATTGCAAATCACAAGCTCCCACACATTCATTCACACATGGAAATGCATTTACTGCAGCATTTGCAAGTGTCAGCTGAAGGTACAATTACCCTTAAGGTCAAATTCACCTACAAAAGTATATCTTTTGTCCAGCAGTGACACTTGTGCCTAGTTACCACCGTGTCCTTATTTGGCACAGCAACAAACCTATTGCTCTGCTTTTGATTGTTTTTTACCTGCACAAACAGAACAGATCAAAGTCCTCTTAGGCATAGGTGCAAAATAATAAAGAGATGCTTATATATTATATTACATATTACTGGTGATATATATTATATACCATATATATTACCAGTAAGGGCAAAATAGTACTTTGCTCTGGGCTTGAACTGAGAATTAATCAGTTAATTTAAGGTTCTGCAGACCTCTTCTTCAGCCCAACTGCAATATAAAACAAAACAAAAACAAACCACCAAACATATTTAATGACAAAATGGTGCCTCTGGTGAAAACCTGTGTCACTCATAATTCATCCTCTGCAGCCATAATCAAAGGTTCTGGCTCATGTGTCCCTCCCCAATTCTTTCCCAGGGTGTATATACCTCAATGTTATATTGTAAAAGAAAATACAAAGCAGACGGAAGCAATTTCATGCACCACGACACATGATGTATAAACAAAATGGCTCCTGATATCCGTATGAAAACCATAAAGCCTTCACAAGATGCTCAGTTTAACTTAATTCTTTAGGGCTGATGTGGGAGAAATGTACAGATTGCTGCTGAGCAGTGGCCTGTGCAAGTGTACCATTCTTGCTATGCTTTCACAACTCTATATTTGAAAATCAGAATGCAAAATGCACAAAGAGTTTAATGCATATAGTTGGCACAGATTTCATTAAACTCCGTCCTACAAGCCTGATAAGCAAATATATAGGTCCCAATATTGTGATGCATCTGAACTACACTGGTTGTATGTCAGTGATCTGCATGATCACAGTTGAATGGCTGTGATCTTTACATCAGAAAATCTAAGAAAACATCACAGCATTAATGGGGACAATGATTAATAGGCTAACATGGGCTGAAATAATTATAAGAACAATGATAGTATTAATGATAGTACACCAGAAATTTTCCCTTTATCACCATAGTAGCAAAGAGGTGTCCTGTCATGTCTATGTCAAAATTAGCATCAAACTTCAAACTCCTTGGACTACAGCACCCCCACACCATGTTCAAATTTGGCACACACCTGGACTCAATTACTATAGTACCTCACCTTCTGTATATAAGCACACTCCAGAAACACACTGCCATATGTATATGTATATTATTGCTTAAAGGCAGCAGGAGGCAGCAGGAATGCTTTACTGTCACTGGTCAAAAGCTACTGTGGACCACTGAGTAAAAGAACAACCACAACAGATAGCCATGCTCAAATTCAAAACATCCCAGCTATCTATCACGCCAACACCACTAGTGACAACTAAAGCAGAAATATCTTCCCTGGCCCCTGTCCTAATGCTCGCTCGGACATGTATTCTGGTATACAGGGGTTTCTGCTTCAGTGCTTCCTGTAGTTTTCTAAGCGAGAGAGGGTATCCAAATAAGGTAAGCTGATGTGGAGCTGACTGTGGTGTGACCCCAGGTACAGCACAATTCATCCTATGATTAATTCATTGAATTATTTTGCTGCATATTTGATCATGCACCTGAATGTAAATAGATTAGTAAAGGCAGCTTTAGGGTAAAGAGAGCTGAGTACACCTAATCTGAGTATGACTGAGTATGCATGAGTTGATTATGCCTGAGTATGCCGCAGGCAGTGGCCAGAATAAAGCTATACCCAAGGCAGCATGTCAACAAGGCTTAAACCCAACAGTGCTTGAGGTTTGCATTAAAACGTCATGCTATTGACCAGACTGTTATTAAAAAAATCTCAAGCTCTTCGTTTAACTTCTCCTGAAGCCACTCTACATTCAGACTCTAGGTTGAGACCCCATAGAAGAAGGATTGGTAACAGATTGCACTAAACCTCCTTACCTTTAATGCAGTGCAGCAATCATGAGGCCATCTGTCTTCTAATGCCAGTCACATCCAAGTATAGTACAGCATATTTAGCTTTGTCAGGATGAAAACACATAATCATTGTAAATTGGTCTTAAATCTTGTCTCCATGTATTTACAACAATATCCATCCCAGTCTCCAGTGGAATGTTCAGCAAAGAAGAACCCAGTGGTCTGCCTTGTCACTGTCCATACGACCATGGTGATTATGCTCTGCAGAACCTCAAGAAAGCATTCTCCACAGCACACCTACACTCACCTAAAGGATTATTAGGAACACCTGTTTAATTTCTTATTAATGCAATTATCTAATCAACCAATCACATGGCAGTTGCTTCAATGCGTTTAAGGGTGTGGTCAAGACAATCTCCTGAACTCCAAACTGAATGTCAGAATGGGAAAGAAATGTGATTTAAGCAATTTTGAGTGTGGCATGGTTGTTGGTGCCAGACGGGCCGTTCTGAGTATTTTACAATCTGCTCAGTTACTGGGATTTTCACGCACAACCATTTCTTGGGTTTACAAAGAATGGTGTGAAAAGGAAAAAACAACTAGTATGCGGCAGTCCTGTGGGCGAAAATACCTTGTTGATGCTAGAGGTCAGAGGAGAATGGGCCGACTGATTTAAGCTGATAGAAAAGCAACTTTGACTGAAATAACCTCTCGTTACAAGCGAGGTATGTAGCAAAGCATTTGTGAAGCCACAACACGCACAACCTTGAGGCGGATGGGCTACAGCAGCAGAAGACCCCACCGGGTACCACTCATCTCCACTACAAATAGGACAAAGAGGCTACAATTTGCACAAGCTCACCAAAATTGGACAGTTGAAGACTGGAAAAATGTCCAGTCTTGATTTCTGTTGCGACATTCAAATGGTGGAGTCAGAATTTGGCGTAAACAGAATGAGAACATGGATCCATCATGCCTTGTTACCACTGTGCAGGCTGGTGGTTGTGGTGTAATGGTGTGGGGGATGTTTTCTTGGCACACTTTAGGTCCCTTAGTGCCAATTTGGCATCGTTTAAATGCCACGGGCTACCTGGGCATTGTTTCAGGCCATGTCCATGCCTTTATGACCACCATGTACCCATCCTCTGATGGCTACTTCCAGCAGGATAATGCACCATGTCACAAAGCTCGAATCATTTCAAATTGGTTTCTTGAACATGACAATGAGTTCACTGTACTAAAATGGCCCCCACAGTCACCAGATCTCAACCCAATAGAGCATCTTTGGGATGTGGTGGAACGGGAGCTTC
Organism: Clarias gariepinus; assembly: GCF_024256425.1. Lineage (NCBI taxonomy): Eukaryota > Metazoa > Chordata > Actinopteri > Siluriformes > Clariidae > Clarias > Clarias gariepinus. Next base: position 19,292,060 of record NC_071112.1, read on the forward strand.
GTGCCCTGGATGTGCATCCCACAAATCTCCATCAACTGCAAGATGCTATCCTATCAATATGGGCCAACATTTCTAAAGAATGCTTTCAGCACCTTGTTGAATCATTGCCACATAGAATTAAGGCAGTTCTGAAGGCGAAAGAGGGTCAAACACCGTATTAGTATGGTGTTCCTAAGAATCCTTAAGGTGAGTGTATTTTTTCTATGCACTGATCTGCGGTCTTGGTCAAAAAATCTGCCAAGCCAACTATCTCTTCTGTCCCAAATCCTGTTTTAAGGGAAACAGGTATGTTCTCCAGACTTTTGTGGTTGGTCTTTCAGCTGCTCCCGGCAAGGGGTCACCCACAGCAAAATACCCAGTCCGCACTACAACTTGGCACAGGTTTTACGCTGGATGCCCTTCCTGACGCAACCCTTCCATTTTATCCTGCCTCTGCAAATATGCTCACTAACATACAACAATTAATATTATCATGAACCATTGTACGTCCAAGGTTCCAGATACCTTAACCTTTAGGTAAATTAGAACCTATGCCATTTTTGCAGTGCATCTGATCACACCTTGCTCTAAACGTTATGACTGACCCACTGGTCTCCAAGGGAAAGACTGGAATCCTGGTGATCATAGATTGTGATTCTAATTTTGTTGCTACAGTATGCACAGCCTTTAAAACTGCTAAGCTATCATTTCACCATGTGTTCAGATAATTTAATAATAATAATAATAATAATTGATTATTTACAACTAAATGAATAAATGTATTTAATAATAATAATTAAGTAAAAAAATAATAAAAGGATTGGGCTCGTTTCTTGGCATAAGGGGATTTATGCAGAACTGGCCGAGGCACTTGGCCGGCGAGCTCAATACATTTAAGTAAATTCTCAGCACTGCATTTACTCAAATACTGTAGCTACAATCTAAGAGAGACTTACAATCTCATTAAACAGTATGCAAACCACATTTTAAAATTTGCTGAACTCTTTTAAAGCTTCCAAAATATTTTAACTTTAAGAACCACTTACATTACACTAGTGTGGCAATTAATGCAATGCACAATGAACCTTGACAGACAATGAAAGTGTGAAGCAATCAAACCCATGATTAGCCATGAATAGAGTCTTCAAATCAAAATGACTTTTTTCTTCTGTAATTCACCAGTTATTATAATGAAATTTCAGCACAACGATAGCTTACAGGATTTGATTGGAGACACAGTAGCCTCTTGAATAAGAATGAGTTTCTGAATAAAATAAGTAAATAATGAATATGTATTGGTAGCAGGCAAACTGTGCTGCATTACTACATTAAACCAGCTAATGAGATTTAATTAAATGCAATCTATCTGTTTTAAATAAACACTGCGATCCCGACTCGTTTCATAGACACATTTAACATTTTGTACTGGTGGCAGTACTCACTGACTGACTGGTCAAATTTGTATAAATTACCCAAAATGCCCCCTCCCCCATAGAAAAAAAACAGATCTTTATGGGATTATGTATGTAAATCCTGTTATGTTTTGGCGATCAGAAACATTTGATGATGCCTAAAGAGCCTCTGCTAGTTTGGTTAATTAAAAAAAAATTTCTTTTAGTCAATTATCAGTGTATAATGCAAGAGTTTGTGGTAGATTCATATGGTAGTTGTGCTGTAAATCAGGGATGTGGTGACTCTGTGGTTAAATCTTTGGCCTAATGCCTGGAACTAGTCAAATACCGGGGTTGCAACATTTGAATCCTTGAGCCTAACCCTCAATCTGCTCAGTATTCTGGATAAAACCAGCTTAAATATTTTGGGATACATTTAAAAGCAATACATTTTAAGCATAATTCTTTGCATTTCATTTTAAATTGTATCTGATTATCTATGATTAACGGCATGTTGTGGCCCCTAAAGTTAATATTAAGATGCTTTATCCTTTATCCAGCTCTCTGCCACTCTTTTATTATACAGTTTATAATATACTGTATTAAATGAAGTGCCAAATGCATGTATTAAATGGGGAGAATTGGGGGACTTAATACTTTTTCTATTCTTTTAAAGTGTTCTGGCAATAAACTCTAAAGCCAACAAAATAAACCCCAGATAATACCAAGTATTACACTACCATTTCATGTGGCATTTTATTGGGAACTCTTTGGTTCTTATTGCTCAGTTCTATTTTTATTGGTCAGTTTTGATACAATAAAGCCACATGCAGCACAGCAAAGAACCTGATGTTCATTCTTCGGTGCTGGTGTGTATTGATCTTGGTGGTAATAAGGGGAGTCTATTGAAAAATAATGATTTTTCTATGCTAACAAACCCATATTGTTTGAAGAGTTTGTATGAAGATCCATTAGTAGCTGCTTATATTTCTCATTATGGGAGATGTCAGTATCATCTTCCCCTGGGCACCAAGGGCAGAGGAGCAGTCTCCTGTAACACGGAATGTATTTTCAAAATAATTGAAGTTTGAGAGAAACTTCTCTTCTGTCCCCTGTGAGAGAATTTATATACTAACTACATTGTAGAAGTAGGCTAAAACTTGGGATGAAGTGTCATCTCAATCATAAATCATCTTTAATTTTGCCATTTCTTTATGGAAAGTGACATCATGGTATTGGGTTACAAGCCCTTCCCCAGCTGGCACCATTCCTCTGATTCTTTTTGCCCATGCTGATGTCTGTTTGACATTCCCGGCTGATCTAGTCTGGGCTCATCAGAATCTGATACCTGATGCATGTACTGCAATAACCAAGGTCCTTCTGAAAGTGTTCACTGATGTCAACATCTCTAGGAACTTCTACAGCTCTGGTGATTTGTGTGCTTTCACACAGACCCCTGCCAAGATGCATAAAGTTTTAAAGAACAAGGAAATCCATTTTTTTTTGTTCCCCAACCCCCCTAAATTTTTTATATTGTGATTACTCATTCCAATCCCTTTCCTGTCAGTCCATGTTTAATTCTGAGCTCTACAATCCCCTGTCCTATCTCTATTCTATTTTGTCAAATCTGCTCAGTTTGCCTTGATTCAGTGGTAATTGCTGTACTATGAACAACTTGTCTCCTTACCTATCTTATAATGAGCCTCTCCATTGTCTTGATGGCTTTCTTCTTTCTTATCCAGAAAAAAGTCATTCTTTTACGCCACTGTTACCTCTTTTCACTGAAAAGGACAGTGTGATACTGCTGTTACCTGAAGTAGATGGTTTAAGACACTCCATACTGTTTTTATTTATATATAAATATTGTGCTTGGGAAAAAATATTATCTGCTTTTTGTGTCTGGTGGGAGCTGTCATCATCACTTGCCATTTTTTGGGTGCATTAATGGACCCGCAGCATCAAACTAAATTAGCAGTTGCTTATGTCAACAATAAAGTACACTCCAATCAGCATGTCTCAGACAATTGCTCAGACAATTCATGCAGTAGAACACCATTACTTCCTCAAGGCTTCGTATGTTACAGGGTAATTTAGAGTGACAACTGACTCTCTCACATTTACAAAATTTGGCTTTAACTTCTCAAGCAATGCCACCACCTACATCAATTACTCTTAAATACACCTCAGTTTATCACCTCACCAACAGCTAAAGGAACAATAATACATAGTGGCTTTTTGTATGTGTACCCTACTTACTAAACATACATTGCTTTAATAATCTTCTGTGATGTTCTTTCTGGTGTATTTATTCCTGGTCAGAGTATTCCAGCATCAACACCACACAAACTACTGAAAATACAGTCACACAAAATCCCCTCCCAACAATGACTTTTTGGGATTGTTTTGCCCAGTCTCAGGGGTATGCTTGTGATATGATCTTGATAAATGTTTTTAGATAATGCTCTGATAGGTGAGAAAAATGATAAGATCTTATACAACTTGTTCACACCTACACCTAAACAGGGGTCTGCTGATGTTAATTACTTCATTCAAGAAGGTGTTATCTTATTCCTTCCTCAACATTGTTTAGGACATAGTTTTGTTTTAGACAAAATAAGAAAAAAAAATCAGAAAATCACATTGTAGGATTTTTAAAGAATCTATTTGCAAAATATAGTAAAAAATAAGTATTTGATCACCTACAAACAAGCAAGATTTTTGACTTTCACAGATCTGTAACTTGTTTTATAAGAGGCTCCTCCCAGAAACAAAATTATAGACCTGCACCAGGCTAAGAATACTAAATCTGCAATAGGTAAGCAGCTTGGTGTGAAGAAATCAACTTTGGGAGCAATTATTAGAAAATGGAAGACATATAAGACCTCTGATAATCTCCCTCAATCTGGGGCTCCATGCAAGATCTCACCCCTGTGGAGTCAAAATGATCACAAGAACTGTGAGCAAAAATCCCAGAACCACACGGGGGGACCTAGTGAATGACCTGCATCTAAAGTTAGCTAGAGAGCATTTGGGTGATCCAGAAGAGGATTGGGAGAATGTCATACTGTATGGTCAGATGAAACCAAAATAAAACTTCTCGTCTTTGGAGGAGAAAGAATGCTAAGTTCACCCAAAGAACACCATACATAGTGGGGGAGGAAACTGTTGGGGCTGTTTTTCTGCAAAGGGACTGTTTCGTGTAGAGAAAAGAATGAATGGGGCCATGTATCGTAAGATTTTGAGTGAAAAACCCTCCTCCAGCAGCAAGGGCATTGAAGATGAAACGTGGCTGGGTCTTTCAGCATGACAATTATACCAAACACTCCGCCTGGGCAATAAAGGAGTGGCCTTATAAAAAGCATTTCAAGGTCATGGAGTGGCCTATCCAGTCTCCAGATCTTAACCTCATAGAAAATCTTTGGAGAGAGCCCCAAAGCATCAACAGGAATAGGCCCAAATACTGTACCAGCAACAGTGTGTGAAAATCTTGTGAAAACTTACAGAAAACGGTTGACCTCTGTCATCGGCAACAAAGGATATTGAAAAAAGTATTGAGATTAAATTTTGTTATTGAAAAAAAAATTTTTCCACCATAGTTCGCAAATAAATTCCTTAAAAATCCTACAATGATCCTATAATGATTGAGATAATGAGTGGAGAGGAGCCTCTTAAAGAAGAAGTTACAGGTCTGTGAGAGCCAGAAATTTTGCTTGTTTGTAGGTGACCAAATACTTATTTTCCACCATAATTTGCAAATAAATTCTTTAAAAATCCTACAATGTGATTTTCTGAATAATTTTTTCTTATTTTGTCTTTCATAGTTGAGGTATACCTAAGATAAAAATTAAAGGCCTTTCTCAACTTTTTATATATGAGAACTTGCACAATTGGTGGCTGACTAAATACTTCTTGGCTCCACTGTACAGTATATATATGCAGTATTGTGCAAAAGCCTTAGTCACCATATTATATGCTGTACCAATTCTGTTATAAATGTTTGTCATGTCTGCATAATTATATACAAAGTCATTTAGTATTTCCATATATAACTGGTCTGGCTATCAGCGTTCAAATTAAATAGCTTTTCCATTTATACAATAATAATATTAACAGCAACTATTTTTGTTCCGTTTTTCATACTATTGGGCTTCGCCTTTTTCCGTTATTTGCGCTTTTTGGAAAACGCGCGAGTTTCTTCATCTAAAAACAACAAACGGAATTCAGGTCCAAACGACCGACTTAGGTACGTTATCATGTCTACCATTCAGCTCATTCAGTGTGTGGAGTGCAGGATGTTTAGACATTCTTCCTCCGTCGTTAGTGGTAATTTTACTTGTGATAGGTGTGTGTTAGTGAGCGCTCTGACGGAGAAGATATCAGCGTTAGAGGAGCGCATCCAGATTTTAGAGAGGGCTAGAGAGCGTGAGAGCAGCGTTATTCCCGTAGCGGACAGTCTGGGTGCCGGAGTCTGAGATAACCAGCCCCCGGCTCCGGCATTAAAGCCCTCACAGCGGGGCGAGTAGTTGACGACTCAGATACTCGTTCAGCCAAGGCTAGCCCAGCGGATCACATCTCTTCTGCACTTCACGAGTCCAACAGGTTTGCTCTCCTTAGTGAGAAACCTGAAAGAGCTTTGGTTATAGGAGACTCTATACTGAGACATGTGAAATTAGCCAGGCCTTTAGGGGCGCCAGCGGCAGTGGTTAGGTATCCCGGGAGCCAGAGCACTGGACATAGCAGGTAATCTTAGGGCTCTCTTAGGGCTCTAGGACAGCACAGGTTCTCCAAGATAGTGGTACATGCTGGAGCTAATGATATATGCCTTCGTCAGTCAGAGGTTAGTAGGAGTAACTTTACATAGGTGTTTAAACTAGCAAAGGCGATGTCCGATGAAGTAGTATGCTCTGGTCCCATCCCAATGAGACGTGGCGACATAGCTTACAGCAGGTTATGGTCGCTGAACCGCTGGATGTCCAGGTGATGCTCAGAAAATAACGTGGGCTTCATAGACAATTGGAAAACCTTTGAGGGCAAAACTGGCCTGTAAGGGCGGGACGGTGTCCATCCCACTCGGGAAGGTGCTGCTCTTATTTCTTGTAGTATAGCTCATAGTCTCAGAAGAGGCCTAGTTAATCGGGTGACAATCCAGAGCCCAGGCCAGGTAGCAGACAGCAGACGGTTCACTTTATTGAGACTGTAATCACAAATTTAGAAAGACTCAGAATGTCTGTTTTAGTAACTTAATTAACATAAAGACCACAAACTCGGATCATACTGAATGCGCAGCCAGCACCTCTGATCTGAAGCTAGGACTGTTAAATATTAGATCTCTCGCATCTAAAGCAGTTATTGTTAATGAAATTATCACGGATCAGGAATTTGATATTCTCTGTGTAACTGAAACCTGGATTCTGAATTTCTTAATGAATTTGCAGATTTATTCTCTAACCTAGTCGTTTCTGTAGACAAAGTGTTAATTGCTGGGGATTTTAATATTCATTTTTTTCAGAATCCAGAAGACCCTCTGCATAGAGCATTTATGTCCATACTGGACTCAGTAGGAGTAAATCAGTGTGTAGTGGGACCCACTCATAAAGCGGTCACACTTTAGATTTAATAATATCTTTCGGATTAAGCATAAGAAATTTATTCACAACTCCACTGTCTGAAGTTATATCAGATCACTATCTTGTCTCAATTAAAGTGTGTTATAGTGATAATGTACGCACAGCACCACGCTACAGTACTAAACGTACATTCACATCAAATACCACACAGAGTTTTCAGTAATCTCCCAGAGTCAACAACTTTGATTGGACCCCGTCTGACCCCACAGAACTCGATTGAACTGAATATTTATAGTCGACTGAATATTTATAGTCGACGTTCCGTTATACCTTAGATAATGTAGCTTCAGGTAAAAGAAAAATTATTAAAGATAAGAAACTTGCTCCCTGGTGTAACGACCACAGCTCAAAAATTAGAACGTTAATGGCGTCAAACTAAATTGTTAGTATTTCAAATAGCATGGAAGGAGAGCATCCTGAACTATAGAAAAGCTCTTAGTGTAGCTAGATCAAAGTATCTCTTCACTCTTATAGAAAATAACAAAAATAATCATAGATTTTTATTTAATACCGTAGCCAAATTAACTAGAAATAAGACCACTTCAGAAATCTCCACGACAACATCGTACAATAGTGAGGACTTTATAAACTTTTTTAATAATAAAATTTTAAATATCAGGCATAAAATTGAGGCTTTGTAACCTGACAATGCAATTGATGCAGATATTAAACTAATTATGTCAAATCGGAACTTGGAATACTTTACTCCCCTTAAAGAGAATGAACTAATTTAACTCATCGCTTCTGCAAATTCATCAACTTGTATATTAGATTCTATACCAACATTTTCTTAAACAGATACAGCAATAACAGAACCCCTGTTGAGAATAATTAATTCCTCACTCAGCATTGGGTATGTTCCAAAATCTTTTAAATTAGCAGTTAATAAACTGATTATTAAGAAACCGATAGTAGCGGAGCAGCTATTCTTATATCTACATAAAAATAGCATACATGAACTGTATCAGTCAGGATTTAGGCATCATAACAGCACTCGTTAAGTAGTAAATGACCTCCTATTGGCCTCTGATCAGGGTTGTGTAACTATGCTTGTTTTACTCGACCTCAGTGCAGCGTTTGACACCACTGATCATGGGATTCTTCTTCACAGGTTAAAAAATGAAAATGTAGAAAATAATGTAGTAGGAATTAAGGGTACAGCCCTCTCCTGGTTCAGATCCTATTTGACCGATCGTTATCAGTATGAAGACTTAAATGGTGATTATTCTGCATGCACTCTAGTGGAGTTTGGTATTCCACAAGGTTCAGTTTTAGGCCCACTGCTTTTTTCCCTATACATGCTTCCTCTTGGCAACATAATTCGTAAAAATGTTATTAGTTTTTATTATTATGCTGACGACACACAGTTATATGTCTCAGCAAAACCAGATGAGAAAAAACAGCTTACTAAAGTTGAGCAATATGTGCAGGACATAATAATCCAATCCTGATAAGACAGAAGTTGTAGTCATAGGACCGCATTCAGCTAGAAGTAAGATTTTAGATCACACTGTAACTTTAGATGGCCTTTCTGTTCCATCGAGTGCAACAGTAAAAGACCTCGGTTTGATTATAGATTCCAGCCTTTCCTTTGAAGCACATGTAGATAATATTACCAGGATAGCATTCTTTTACCTCAAAAATATTGCCAAGATAAGAAATATACTGTCGCTAAATGATGCAGAAAAACTAGTTCATGCTTATATCACCTCCAGGTTGGACTATGATAATGCCTTACTGTCTGGTTGTTCAACTTGTCTCAGTGTTTAAGTCTAGGGTAAAAACCTATTTATTTAATCAAGCATTTTTATAAATAGATTTGTCTTGAGCAGATCTACAGTAAAGGGGCAGATCTAGGGGACTCATGGACGTAGACTATTACGGTGAACTGGTATGGTTAGATGCTGGCTTCTCCACTTTCATTGATCACTTTTAGTTATGCTGTTATAGTTAGTCCTGTCGGAGTCTCTGCATGCACTCTACACTAAATATGCATTCACATTATACATCATGTGACTGCGACCATACCTAACTGTTATCTCTCCTCTCTTGCTCTCCCCTCTTCTGTTCTCTTTCCCCCTCTTTCTCTTCCCTCTCTGTCTGTCTGTGATTGCTCAATTGTTCAAGATTGCAATTGCCTCCAATAACTACCTGGACTTCCTGCCTGCCATCTAACACACTGTATAAATGCACACTGTATAAATGCAGATCAATTCCTGCTCTCTGTTTCACCCAAATAAGGATGGGTTCCCTGTTAAGCCCGGTTCCTCTATCACCTACTGTAGGCCACTATCACTTCTGGGATGCTCATTAGTGATCTCCAGGTTTCTTCCTTTTACCATCTTAGGGAGTTTTTCCTTGCCACTGTCGCCCTCGGCTTGCTCACCAGGGACAATCTGCTCATCTTGATTCATGCACACTTACATTCCATACAGACTTAAATAATTTTTTTGATTGTGTAAAGCTGCTTTGCGTCAATGGCAATTGTTAAAAGCGCTATAAAAATAAAATTTAATTTAATTGAATTGAATTCCTTTACAGCCATGCATTCTCCTGTTATTTTATTTATGTATTAATTTTTAAGTTATAAATGGAAATAATGAATGTTTTTGTACATAATTATGCAGACATGATAAACATGTATAACAAAATTGGTACAGCATATAACATGGTGCCTAAGACTTTTGCACAGAACTATATATATATATATATATATATATATATATATATATATACTGTGTATATATAAATACTGTATATATAGTGTACTCTATAAATGGCAGTCTGTTTTAACAAACACAAAAAGCCTGCAGCCCAATTAATAGGGCCAGTGATTTCAACATAGCTTGGCCCATGATTAAATACAACCTCCCTAATTAGAGACCAATTTCCGGCCCTGGCTCTAGAGGTGAAGAAAAACATTGAGGATGGTTCCTTTGCTCTAGCTGTGGAATGGCTTTATGCGGAGAACAGTTAAAGCTGCAATTCTCAATTACCTTGCCTTGATATGCCATTGACCTTTGAGACCTACTTATTACATTATGGTCGTTATTATGGCTTAGGCTCTTTTTACACTCCGTTAAATTGCACTGCTCCAAAGGATATCTACTAAGTACTCCACATGGTTTTACATTGGTAACTTTTCAACCATGGATTAATTATATTATTTTATACCACTAGAGACCTTGAGTATAAGCTAATTGTACATTACTGACATGAATGGAAGTTTTTTGTTGTTTGTTTAGTTTTATGAGAAGCATCTCAAATGTATGTCAATGTATATACATAGATATTTCTGAAAAAAATAGACAGGCCAATATTGTACATATGTTGTAATATTTCAGCTAAATACTCAGTTTCTGTAGGGAGTAGAATTTGTGGTGGATTTAATATATCTTCATTGCATCATAAAATAGAAGTCTGTAAAGGATGACACAGAGAAAGATTCTCAGTCCTGCAGCATCAAGCGAGGCTGTGTGGTTGGCATTTCGCTTATCCACCTGTAAGAATGGGGAGACACAGAAAGAGAGAGAGAGCGTAAGACAAAGGTCACTTATTAAGACTAACAGAAAGAAACAGAGGTAGAAGAGTAAGAAATACTAAGATCCAGACAGAAAAATATTAATAATTTACACTATTAATTAATTAATTTACGGCATCATTTTTCACTGACTACTTTGTTCTCATCAGGGTGGCAGTGGATCTATTTCGTACAAATAAAATGTACCCTGTCTGTAAACATAATTTTTTTCATCAAAAGTAATGTAATGTAAATTAATTTTACAGAAAATGATTTTCCTGGTTTGTAAAACATAACCAGAAGCTTGCTGTGAACTGCATTCTTTATTATTTTCAAATACTCCGTATTGTCTGACTACTTTATAGGACTATGCTATAACAGTCTATCACACCATCCAAAGGATAACTCCTTGAAGTTTCTTCCTTGTGTCGTTCCTTCAAGTTGTTCCTGGCCACTATCACCTCTGGGATGCTCATTAGTGATCTAAAATCTACATCAGATTTTTTTTAAGGTGCATTGAGACATTTTCAAAAACGTGCTTCTTCAATCTCTAGCCTAAGGCTACAATAAAACTACGTCTTCCGTGGGGTGAAAAAAAGTTTCATTTTCAAGTTTTATTTTTTATCACTTTTTTAATATTGCCTAAAAATGCCATTAGTTGTGCTAGCTGTAATATTAACACTTTAAATAATTCACAGGGGGGTCAGAGGGCAAGGTAAATAGCAACTACATTCAGCGCATGTTTATTTGGCTCTGTGCATTATGGCGTCAACTGCTAGCTTTCTATCTGCAAGCTACAGTATCTTTGTAGCCTATATCACATACTGTAGCAGTCCATGTGTGTATTAGTTTCTCACTTCATTATAGCAAAGAGAACTTTAAGCTACAGTAATTGCCCTAAAAGTCTGTTGGTCATTGGGAATGAAGAGCACAAAAAAGGAATATCTAAGTATTAGCTGGCATGCAAGCAAGGGCATATTAGTGGATGATATTCATGCATCATTGAAAAGCGTTACATTGACCACCCACCATGAGAGAAAGATAAATTAACAATGCAACTTTCAGGATGACATCTTATTAAAACAACATTGCGATATGTGATTAATTGTCATTTTCAGGGGTTTTAAGTGGGCTCCATTTCTGGTAACTAATTGTTGCTGGCAGATAATATGCAGGCGTGCCACTGCTTTCTGTCTGGGTGCATTCAGGTTTTTCAGCCAGCAAGGTGGGCTTTCATTTCCACTCTTAATGAGAGACTACACATGCGGAACAATATCAGGCATCACTGCTAATACTCCATTACTGTTGTTCTTTCCCCACAGACACAGCTATGGCCTAAGTAAGCCTTAATTTCAAAATCATGGGAAGCAGCTCATCTTTAATTGCTGCTCCACAGCAGACTGCACACAGCCACACAGAGAGAGCCTATGAGAGATGAGACTTCAGCTTTTATTTAATAAAATATTATGATGGCTGGGGATTATGTCTGTTTCCTTAACTGGTTTGGCTCTGTTTTACTTGGGGTGTTTTTTTTTTTCCTTTTGTTGTTTTTTGCATAACAAACTTATACCTTATAAGCCCATTTATACCAGTGTTACTGTATGCAATATATATATATATATATATATATATATATATATATATATATATATATATGTATGTATATATATATATATATATATATATATATATATATATATATATAATACCAATGCTGCCAAGTTTAAATTGGTTACATAATAATTATTATTATAAGTATTAGCTGTGTGGAAGAGGATTAAAGCCATAAAAATATGACTTGAATCTCAAAAGATTAAGAGTATCCTCAATGATTAATAATATATTTTTAGGCTAATACAAAAAATCTAATTCGCCTATATGGCTTCATGGGCAGTGTGAACTGAAAAAAGATGTATTGCACAATTAATCAAGATTAACACCACACTTCTGGGTGGATTTACATTTTGTACTTAATTAGATTATATTTTAAACAAAATGTTAAAAAGTTGAGGATTTATTTTTATAGCTTGTCGACTTATAATATAGAGTAGTGTTCCTACCAACCATTGTCATTTTTTTTATTTTCATTGTCACCAAGTATTAGAGATGTACTTTTACATTTATGGCATTTTGTCAGATGCCCTTATCTAGAGTGATTTACATTTTACCTCATTATACATCTGAGCACTGGTTGGATTTTTGGCTGATGCCAAGTTTAAGTACCTACCATGCAGTACCACCTAATACAAGATCTGCTGAATATGTATGCACCCTCACTAACAGTGCTCCTGTTTTTGTCTTATTATGCAAATTTGGTATGTACAAGTCTCCTACACACCTATATATTTGCTCATTGCTGGTGCAGACTGAGTGTGCAATTAAAACCTTTAACACCTAACACAGCCTCCAGTGTTAAACATATTTAATCTCAACTTGATAAAGAGTTCTACACTCTGCATTCCAACTGCAATATACTGCACACGTCTTTTGCTAATTTCAAAGAGAGTGGTCGAGTCGTACAATACAGCTCACAAATTATGGCTGTGGTTTTGTGTACCACACTTAGACACTACATGTGCATTTTTCAGTGAACAAGCTGTCACTCATATTTATGGTGCACCCATAGAAACCAGTTTTGTAAATCTGTCCATCTAAGTACTGTACTCTGCTCCAGGCTAAAGTCAATAATCTGCTTCTTCAGTAAGAATAAAAAACGAATAAACAATTAAACAGAAGAAAAATTTTGACCAGCTGGCATCTGTGTGTACAGTTCATGTGTTTCTCTCTCTGTGTGGTGCACTGAGTGTTCTGGTGCCTTTCCGTGCTGCATTGACTTTTTTTTATTGGATAGGACTGGACAGACTGGCTTTTGCTCTCTGTGGGTCTGGGTGAGCCATAGGTGCCATAATTCTTATACTGGTTTACTGGTATATAATCGACTAGCTGAAGTACCTGCCTTTAACTGTTAAAGAGTTAGTGGAATAGTTAAGGTTTAAGATAAAATATATGCTAATCAGCTTTAATGTAATCAGTAATTTTATTATTTCAGCCCACGTACATGTCTGCCTTGAACCCCTTCATTTTTTAAACTGTAATTTTGCAAAAAAATTTATATGGGATTGGGTTACAGTTGGATTGCTGGATAAAATTTTAAGGAATCGTACAAAATGTACCTAGTTCATGGAAAGATATTGAATCTATTGTCATTAAATCTTATTACAATTAATGGTAAAGAGAAGATATTGAAAAGTTTATGTTTACGCCTTGTTAGTGCTAAGTTTTACTTCTTTCATCATCTGAATAATGCATAATCGGAGGGTGAATCACAGATGAGAAATCGAAAAAGTAGATCGAATAACTATTACATTTTGTCTTAAAACAACTTCAGCGCTCTATTAAAATTCACTTATACATTTTCAACGCTGTTATTTCAGCGGTGAAAATATTAACTCATCCCAGTAAAAATACTCGGTTTAGTTAGATACTTAAATACTGCAAAAGTCACAGCATCATGCAAAACTGTCTGGACAGAATTTAATAAAGCTGACATACAGACAAACGTACAGTACATACAGACAGAAAATGTTCTGAGACTGGTTTCATTTCCTCCAATGTATGAGACATTAAGACATAATGGAAAGAGCGAGTTTGGAGTCCAGAAAGACCAGAAAAAATCTAAATTTTATTTATATTCATAATCAATGTTGATGTGTTCATATTATGTGATGTTAATGTTATGCCTGATTATATACAGTACATATGTACGTGTGTGTGTGTGAGTGTGTGCTTGAAGTCTGTCTGTATAAAAGCTTTGCCTTACCAGTGGATTTAGTGTGTACTTAGCAGACCGAATCAATCTAGTGCCTGAGTCAATGCAAGAAGCTGAACAAATCTTCATTAGTTTGCATTTGTGACTCTTCACTGCCATCTTATATGTAACTCAATCCTTTGTTCACTAAGTGCCATTTGATGCTTCCCTGCGCTTACAAGATGTGACATTGCTAAGCACAGTGAATAAAGGACATTTAGTTATTAGTAAGAAATTGCTTTAAAGACTGTTTTAACCTTGCATTATGACAAAATAGACTCTTACCCCTTACGTTACTCGACTTCTATGTGATGATCGATGTAAATCATTTCTAAGAGTTGCTGTAAAGTCTGACTTTTCAACAGAGCACAGATGCTTTCATAACAACATCATTTTACAGAATATTAATTTCATTGGTTTTACTATCCTCCTGCTCCCACAGACAACTACAGTAGTAAATTCATTCATGTATAAATTTAAATGGGAAAGACTCACATGGAGTTTTACAAACTAAAAAGTGATGGTCTGTACTGACCATAATTACAGTGGAACCTCGGATTTTGAGTAACGCGGTTTGCGAGTGTCCTGCAAGATGAGCAAAGATTTGTAATACTTGAAAAGTATTTTTTAGTTTTGTTAGTTTTGTTAGTTTTTGACTTAAAAAAAACTAACAAGACTTGATTTACCAGTACCAAGTGTCATGTATCAAGTATGCGCTTCTTGTTTTGATGCCGAGCGTCACATGATCACAGCTGAGCCAACGTTTTTTCTCTCTCTTGCGCTGCGGAATTGTGAGTAACCAGGTATTCCCCTACGCGTCTCTCACTGGTATAATCTACATCTGTGCAAGTGTGTACTGTTTACTATAAGACTGTAATCACATGTGTGTGTAAAGCATGTTTTATAGTGTTTGTAAGTGTGTGTGTACAGCACGCGTGTACTGTTTCTTATAACACGTGTGTGTGTACGCGTGTAAAGCAAAAGAAAGTCTCATTAGAAAGGTTAAAGATCCATTTTCTCCCCCTCTGTCAGTATGTGTGTGCGCGGGCGCAATTTAACACCTTGCCCCTTCACACACACATACACACACACAGCGTCTGCGAGTATAAACGGAAACACTTGTCTGTCGGGATTTATTTTTTTATTTTTTTAAAGAAAAGTGCAGGTTAATTTGTTTTATTTTTACTTTGTATTTTGTATAAATTATTTTTATGTATTTTTTGGGGGGGCTGTGGAACGAATAATTTCCATTATTTCTTATGGGAAAATTTGCTTTAATTTATGGTGTTTTGGAATATGAGCCCACTTCCGAAATTAATTCTGCTCATAATCCAAGGTTCCACTGTACTCTTATTACTTGTGAATACGATTGTATGGTCGCAAATGTAATTGTGTGAAAAAATACATAGAGGATGAAAGGAGAGCACAAGCAGGTAGTCTGATCCAATCTAAATGTTTGAGAGCAGAGGGTAGAGGTAATTATCAAGGATAATGAGCATGAGGCTTTGATGGATGGATTAGGTCTGGTTTTAAGTGTGTATTCCTGAGACAATGTAAAGTCTGCTGTGCATTACCCCACTGAGCCACTCTTGCCTTTATACACCCCTGCTGACTTAGCCATCATTACTTCTCTCATTATCCCTCATGGTTTATCAATATTCTAGAGGGTCAGCATTAGAAAGCCCCACATACCTTCTCTGGCACTGCATTTATATGGCACAGATGCATACAAATATATGCACACCATATATACAGTACATGTGCATGCACAACCTGACTGAGTATATATTATATCATTGACATTGGAAGAGTATCTAAAAGTTCTGACAGTAATGTCTTCTAATGCCTTTTTCCATTATCATCATGTGGGCCTTTGGGGTTTTTAATACTCAGAACGGCATGATGACTTTAATGCGCTTCAAAAAATACACTCCAGAAAGCTGAACTCAGTTAAAGGATGGATTGAAATAGGATTAAATTTGATAGGATAAAAGTGGTTTCTCTGCTATTCAAAAGAAAATATACTGATCTCTTACTATTCTAGGTAAATCATTCATGAGAAAACATTGCCATGCTATGGGGTAGTGGTGGTCTTACACCTCCAAGGTCGAGGATTTGAGTCCCACCTTAGGTCTGTCTGTGTGGAATTTGCATTTTCTCCTCTTGGTACTTTGCTCCCAAACCCACCACCATCACCAGTGGTGTGTGTGTGTATGCGCGCCTGTGCAATAAATTGGCACCATATTGAGGGTGTACAATAAGTGGAGTACAGAAAGAGTGAGGAAATAGGTTGACATCTTCTATATAAATAGCATTCTTATTGAAGCATTGATAGCATCAAAAGCATTGAAGCATTGATAAGAAAATGTCCTGACATCTCACTGTTCTAATTTTGCATCTGCATCTTAAACATTTTGTGTTGATAAAACACTTTTAGAGATTATATGACATCAAAAGTACCAATGTAAACTCTGTCTGGGTATTAATCCCACACTGGGAATTTGGCTGCATGATTAAAATTTGACATCTGAAGATATTTACCTAAACATGGGAAATTGTAACTGTTATCACTTCATTTGCTGCACTTAATCACTCATTGCCTATATATCCTGTATACTGTAGAGGGTTGCAGGGGCCTGGAGCCTATCTCCTAGAAGACTTAGGGCATGAGGCATTTGTGAGATTCCATGCTCTCCCCGTGCTTGGTGAGTACCCGGAGGAAACTTCATGCACACCGACCCAAGGTAGGAATCGAATCCGGACCCTGGATGTGCAAGGCGAACCACTAAGCCACCATGCCACCCCGCATTACTTTACATACACAAAATTTGGACTGTGAATGATTGCACACCTGTTATTTTCCATGGTTTATTATGGGTTACTGTGTAAACTGTAAATGTGCGGCTGCCATTGAATTTATTGTCCTATAATAGTAGCATGGAGTGCTGCAGATTCCATAGGATCTAACAGCCAGGCTGGACCGGCTCCATATCCAAGAAGCAGTCCATTAATGGTATAATTATAGGTAGAGTATGATAACCATGCTACACTTCAGTAACCGCTGCACCAAGTCTTTAGTGTGCTAGTGCTTTACTTAATACCTTCATTACAAAAGAGAATTGTTTAATTATAGAGTCTACAGAACATCAAATGTGCGTCAAAATCAATTTAGACTGGTAATAGACAATGGAAGAACAGTTAATTATTATCCCGGCACATATGGTATTCCAGTAAAGTTTCAGCAATCAAAGCTGATCTGGTAACTAAACAAATATTAATACAGTACATAGAATAATGGTGTGGAAACAACTAACATTTTAGCTTGTTTTTTGTTTTTAGAATAAGAAGCCAGAACTGAGTGCTGGTGACTGTCTTGTTTAAAACAAAGAAAATCCATTTACGGTCTAATTACAGTTAAAGTACTGGTGACACATCCGTTCTGCATCACACATAAGAAGGAGATGCTTCCTTAACACGATTCACATGTTCTTTATTTATTGAGCTTAGAGTAAGTGTACTACTGTAGGATTGGTCATGCATCAATATGCGTCTGTGTACGTTAGTGTGAAACAGGGTGTACTGATTTATTGCACCAAGAGACTGACAGTGTATTGACAGTGTGTCACCCCACAGCTAGCGTTATTCTTATTATTGTTAGTATTATTATCATTATTATTATTTATTAAATTACTAGACATTATTGATTACAAGAATAGATTTTTGTTTAAATAGAAAAGGCTGCATTTGCCATGAAGTGTTGACACGTACACATTTTCATTTATGGCATTTGGCAGACCCTTATCCAGAGTGAATTACATACAGTAAGTGCTTTAATGTTCATGTATCAATAAATGCAGCTTCACTGCATGTTTTGAGTTGTATAATTATTTTTGACTAATCCAAGTAAGAAAAATGTGGGTCTTAAGACGTTGTTTAAAACCTTGGAACTTGGTAGCCACCACATAGGTGCCAGAACAGAAAAGTGTCCTAATAAATGCCTTCCTTGTACCCAGTGACATGGCAGACCAGTTGAATAGTGCTAGCAGATAGATAGATAGATAGATAGATAGATAGATAGATAGATAGATACATACATACATACATACATACATACATACATACATACATACATACTTTATTCATCCCTGTGAAAAAAATTCACAGAGATCAGATTCAAAAAGAGGGTGGTGCAGTGCACTGTGTGTTAAATGTATATACAGTATACAAACAGCAGTCAGTGTAAAGAAATTATTATATGGAACTCTGGGTTAAATTTCCACCCAATGCCCAAACCCCAGCCACTGAATGCAGTGCCAGTCCCAAGCCCTAGAAAACTCTCACATCCTTTTTGAAAATCTCCTTTCTCACATTTGATGCTCTCCCACCGCGCTACAGAATGTTTACAGAGATGACATAATTGACGAGAGCTATGTGCACTGATGAATGAAGAAGTTTAAAGAAGGTGAAACCAGCACTGAAGTCAAATCATGCAGAGGGAGAGCATCAATGCTGACAAAAGGAATGTTTTAAAAAGATTTGAGAGTTGGGTTCAATGATGTGGAAAATGTATCACTTCTGATTGAGCAGTACCTTTATATAGAGTAAGAGTTTCTCAACCAACATGTGCAGTTCGAACAATCTATGTCAATTGATAAAAAAGGGTGTTTCTACTTGTGAATTACTTTCGATACTACTGAGCCCCTATCAAAAAAAATAATAATATAATGCTGTTATTAAAAGCACCTACAAAAACATTATTTGATTTAATCCCTGACTGAGTGGTCTAGACATTTTTAATCATGATTCTTTTATTATGTATCATTTGTCTCTTGTTTATAAGGCTGATAACTGAAGTTATATACAAGAGAAAGATCAATATGTAATTCTGCCTTGTCTTTATAGCTCAGGAATGAGTAACATAATGGTGCCTTACATTTACTGTAACTGTAGCAGAATGCCATGGCTTTATCATGCTATTTATCATTACCTTCATTTGATGTGACCATACTAAGGGATCATGTAGGTAAATGTTGTATGAACGTATGGGCCTGTGTTTAGTGCTATGCACAATAAGTAAATAAAATACAGCAATCAGCCATAACAAAATAATTGAACATCTAATATCAAGTTCGACCTTTTTTAATCGAAACAATGATGCACTGTGTGTTCTGACACCTTTCTGTTGGAACCAGCATTAACCTTCTTAGCAATTTGAGATACAAAAGGTCTTCTATTGGATTGGACTACACAGGCCAGCCTTCGGTCCCTGTGTGCATCAGTGAGCCTTGGCCACCCATGAGCTTGACACTTGTTGACTGGTTTTTCTTCCTTGGACCAATTTTGTAGGTCCTGCCCACTTAAGCCTGGAAACATCCCACATGACCTGTTGTTTTGGAGTTACTCCGACCCTTTCATCTAGCCATTGCATTTTGGCGCTTGTCACACTAGCTATAGTTATTATAATATCTCATAACAAGTAGAATGACTGGGTCAGAGCACTTTATCTGGTCTGCAGTGCTCAGGACCTACCAAAAGTGGTCCAAGGAAGGAAGTAATCCAGTGAGAAGATAAATGCCAAGGTTCATTTATGCCCATGGGAAGTGAAGGCTGGCCTGTGTAGTCCCATCTAAAAGAAGAGCTTATGCAGATCAAATTACTGAAAAGGTTAATGCTGTTTCTCACAGAAAGGTGTCAGAACACACAGCGGTGCGTTACGTGACAATAGGGGGACCTACTCTGCATTAGGCATTAGGTGGTCATAATGTTCTGGTTGATCAGTGTGTGAAACCCTTTTTCAATATAATATGACAATATGTGACCATCAGTGTTTTAGAATGATAAGCAGTAAATAAAAGCAGTACAGACACAAGAGGTAAATAGACAAAAAAAATCTTGCTTCTAAAGATTGCTTTTAATTACTTGCTATTAAGACACAATGATGCTCATGTGCAACCCACATTTGAGCAAAATGAAATGAGCACATAGAACTCTGCCTCAGTGCAATTACAGCACATTAAGAGGTGATTATATATACTTTATGAATATTGCACCGCGGCCATTTGCATGGATATTAAAAGAAAATTTGTGTGTGTTTGAGAGATATCTCATGGTGTTAGTTTTAAACTTTTCCATTGAAAAAAAAAAAAAAACTATATAAATCTGGTTAAAGCCCTGCTACGGTGGTTAGTGATGTAGTGCAATTATTTCTAATTCTCAGCGAGTGGCTACATTTATATGCGATAATTACAGTTTTGCCTCATTTGACAAGGGTTACCAGGGCTGCTGTGCATGTCAACAAACATTAAAAGCTTGTTTATGAGTGAGTTGAGTCAGTTGCCATTGATGCCTCTTAATATAGCAAGCATCATTTACAGTCTGTATCATTCATAATGGCACTTACTGCATAAGGATGAGGACGATGATGGAAAAAGTAGCCATGATGATAAAGGGCATGCCAGGAAATGTAGCAAGGGTCAAAGGGTACAGGCCGTTGAATAGGATGCCAGCAATGAGGATGCAAGTGGCCTCCACTGAAGCCGAGAAGGAAAACATGGCACCTGTGGAGATAAGGTCAGGCCAGTGGCAGCATTATTTGAAGCTATTGTCAATAAACATTGTCAGCATTTGACTGGCTCATGTCATTTTTACCTGAAAAGAGTGCTTTGAACTTTTTATTTGGCTGGTAGTGGTAAGCTCCTCAAATGTCAGCAGTAAGGTAAGATATTGCTATAAACATCATCATCATCATCATCATCATGATCTATCAAGTATGTGAATAATAATATTGCAGTTATGTTTTTTTATTTTTCTTATTTTCATTGACACCCTAGTTTTAACCAACTTATTCTGTTGGTCGATATTTGGTAAGACCATTATATTAACCAAAACAGTGTAATGGTAAGAACTGCACTGGGCCGGTCAAATATGAGAACTGTACACAGTTCATTCAAGTACTATAAAAGGGCTTCTTTTTCGTTTCAGATCTGACAGCTAAATCCTATTTTTATCCATAGTATGCTGGATGATGTTGTTGAATAACAATCATGCTCACTGGAGTCCGTACACTAGTGTTTGGAGGACACATAAGCATTGGTTTGATCCACATTGATAAAACATTTACCCAGGCTGTAGTCAACTCTGGGGCAGTTCTGATTAACTGGAGCGGAATAAGCTGGTGTGCATGAGAGCAGCATTTAAGTGCCTCTAGCAGGGAATCCTTATTGATCTGAGCTGGAAAGTGCTTCTGAATGCAAAATCTGAAGTGTTGGTGATATGCAACCTCAGAGACAGAAAACATACTAAAACTAACTAAATAGTGAGTTGGAAGCTGGGGAAATCATGTCTATGTGAAAAAGAAAAGTCAGAGCATCACCATGAGTCTCCTAAACAACTCAAGGATGCTCACATTGATGCAGGATAATGATAATACTGTATATGGAGTCTGTGACAAAGACGTTATCACAAGAAACGTTATGTTTCAAATGCATCGCCTGTAAAGTGCTTAGAAAAAGTAGGCCCTATCCAAAAGCAGGCCCTATCCAAAGCTTTATCTACATTCTCTGTGTTTGAGCAAAAGCACACACATACACACAGCACACATATAGGTTATAATGACAGAAATGCTGCCTCTCATTTTAACACTCGATCCATCTAAACGTTCGCTACTTCATTTAATTGAGCAAAATAAAGAAGGCCCAGGTTGAATACCCTAATTCTTCCTCATGAAAAACTGATAGTTGCATAATTTAAGATCTGCTAATGTGAGATGTGCTAATTTGAGCATATCATTTGAAATCCTACCTTGTTCATCAGGTTCCACAATAGAGGAAGACAATGAGCGAATCACTGCTTGTGTGATCCCACCTGGCATACCCAGTACAGCCACTAAATATAAAAAAAAACAACAACACACAAGATTCTTGGCAAAACTGAACATGATTATTTGCCTACTGTTTTAAATGTGCGGTGCAGCTATTTTTGCAGTAAGTGCAAATGTATCATACAACTTAATGTGCAAATTGGTCAGACGTAGAATGTTCAATAATTCATGAATGCATGTAATTCCAAAGACTTAACCCAGCACCCAATCCAATTTTATAACCATTCAAGTATGCAGCAGAAACGGGTTCCTTAAATGACATAGAGAATGCCTATTTATTACCATAAGCATTTGGAATAAGGCATGCTTGATTCCATCCTGTTACCCATACACACACACACACACACACACATACATAGCCATGCACACGTCTTTTGCATTGAAATCGAGGTGTTGATTTCCTCATGATGCCACTATGTCCCTCATTATCCCAAACATGGATCGAGCAGAATGCAGATGCCTCCTTGAGCTGCTGATTATTCACCAAAGCTGCTTCTCATTTCCCTCTCAAAGTACTCCAGTTTTCATGGTTGATTAACAGTCTCCATAACAATTTATGTCATTAAAGATAACAATATTGATCACCCCTTGTTATAACTCATTGGTTATCTGCAGTAAATGATGCAGTGCTGTAGGTGCTTTTAGTAGACTCTTTATGAAGATCACACTCCAAAGAAAGCAAAACATTACATATATGTAATGTGAAATAGGACTTTTTACTAGGTTGCAATTTCAAGAAGGTGGTTTTGTGGAAAAGGTCAGCAAAAAGACAAGTAAAATGATGCAATTATAGAGACTGACTCAGCCAGTTTCTATTTTTTAACAAGTTTGCATTACAGAAGCTATCAATTGAGTTTAATAATAAAACCAGTTGGTACATTTATAAAGTACTGTATACTGTATGATGCACATGGCATACACCTGCCTGCTTAAGTGCTTATGTCATATGACACTTTTATGACATGTTGGCTGCACATGAACTTTGACACATTTTGATATATTGACGTTGACAGCATATCCTGCATAAACTTTATTGTGTACCATCTTACAAAATGGTATGACTCTATATGTTTATCTATAGACTTGGACACCTACCCAAGTAGACCATCCATGTGTTAGTGGAAAAAGCCAGCAGGACATAAGAGGCAGCTCTAAACACAGCACTGAGTTTAGCCAATGTCATCTCCTTAAAGCAATGCATCAGCAAAGGGAACAGACCCAAGAGACCAGCTCCCTGAAAGAGAATATAAGATAAGGAAATATAAAAAATATAAGCAATATCCAGATCAATGTCCACACAATTTAAAATGGCAGAATTTTATTAGACAGATAGGGGAACATAGACAACCTCTCTACAGTAATGCCCATAATATCACTTACACACTCATTGTCTATACCGCGTTATCCTGTATTTAGAGTCGTATGGGCCTGGAGCCGATCTCAGGAGACCTAGTGCACAAGGCGGGGGACACCTTGCTGAGGGTGCCAACTCACCGCAAAGCACACACTCTCACACACACACTCACACATTCATTCACACACTATGGGCAATTTGACAACGCCAGTTAGCCTAATCTGCAGATATTTGAACTGTGGGAGAAAACCAGAGTACCCAGATAAAACCCACCAATCACAGGGATTTTACATTACTTTATTTTGGATAACATAATGCAAATCTTCTTAAGGGACAGAATGCATGTGCACAAAATTTGCCATGTGACTCTATCCAGTTGACATGTTTTGGTATCGAAAGTAAGTAAAACGTTCTGATTGTTCATTTTGTCCTTACACTATCATGCGCTGTTTAGACAATTCTAGCAGATAGAGGGCCATCTAGATTTTTGTATAAAAAAGTTTTGTATAAAAAGGTTTTTTATTTATTTCACAGTAATATATTTTGTAAAAAAAAAAAAATTATATTGTGTATGCAACATTTCTTTTGCCCACACATATATTTTGTATGTATTTTAGAGGAGCTGAGAGCTAACAAAATATTATGCATGAACATTTAATGAACCACTTTAGAGTACAGTTTTGTTTTTCTGTAAATTGTGTTGTTGAGCCATTCATTAACAAGAATGCAATAAATATTTCAAGCTCTTTTAATTCATTATGGTTCAAATATGTGACTTAATTAACCTTCACAGACTGCACTTGATGAAAATATCAGAAATAATCAAGATTATAAATGTTTTAATTAGCATGCTAGAGCACAACATATTTATAAGCAATTGCGTGTGATTGATGGCACTATATACACGCTGTGGTTGTATACATGTCACAGGCCATGTCAGCACTATCATCCTTTTTTGGGAAATATTTTCTGATTATACCCCAGCCATCAGCTAATAGGTGGCTGATGACAGATTGTTTTCCTTTAAAAATTTGGAACAATCTTTCGTTTTGTTTTATTAAATAATATTTTTTGGAAATAATAATCTTTTTTGCCCATAAGTAGATATTGTTATCTGCTATATTTATGTATGTAACTATAAATAATAATAAGCATTTCTACTCACTTATGCCAGGCGCTATAAGGCATTATGTTTATATGTCAGTTTACATAATGCATTATACAGTATCTTCAGATACCTAAGATACACTTTCTGTAAAAAAGCTTAATATGATTTATCACTTATTAGGATTTCTAAAGTACTTTCTCTATGTCTGCATAAATATATGGAATCCTGCAGATATTTATAAACCGTATGAACAAGCCTAAGCTTAAAGGTCTAAAGTAGGTGCTTTAGATCCTGAAAACTAATGTCTACGAATAACCTGAGCTTTTTGTGTCACGACTCTCAATTATACAGCAGCATCTTTTACTTGGAACAAAATTGTTACCAAGGCTCTTCGTTCCTCTTCTCATGTTTTCCCCAGGATCTGTCTCGGTGGTGGTTGTTTAATCCTCCTACAAAGTGTTTGTGTATTGGCCAGGATATCTCTAGCAGCTGTCTTTCCAGACACAGTGCATAATAGTATTCCCAGAATCAATGGCTCTAACCGCTTCACAAAAGGCAGCTGAGCAACTGCTCCATGGTGCATTGCAGATCACTTAAGTCAACGTGCAGTAAATGGAGAGGTATCACCTGTCTACCTTTCCCGGTTTCTTAATGAGCAGCTTTTTTTAAGTGTCACTCTAGGACACGGCATCGATCTGTTCACATTGATGAAATCAGTGTGCAAGGCTCCTGTCACAGTGGGGGAAAACAGAGCCCCCTACAGTTTCTTGTCAGTGGACAAAGACAAACAGAAGCAAGGCCTTGGTATAGCAGAAACAGACATTGGTTTATTTCTGGAAGGCAGGAAAATCAATAGGATTTTTAGAAACTTATTGAGGTTTGTTAAATTGTAGATGAATTCCATTGTGAACTTCTTTTTTATTGACTAATACTATATTGAATTTGAGTCTTGTTTTTCCTTACTTATTAAATTATGAATGATCTGTTTAGCATATACACAAAGATATTCATTCATTCATTTTTCATACCATATTTTTTTTTACACACACACAAAAAAAATCTCCAATAAAATATGACACTATGGAATGTTCTCCATGTTGTTTGGTAGGTAACTATTATGTGCAAGTCAGATAAAAATCAAATCACATGTACTGATTATGGCCTTAACTGGCATGTTATACCTGCTATATACAGTACTTTAGTAATGTACAGCTGAAATCTGTGACCACAACTGAAAAGGAGACACCATCCAGATAAACACTGGTGGACACCTGACCACCACACCAGCATTACAATTAGCATTAAAATTGTAGCATTGAAATGTTCCAGCAAGTACACTGTAAAACTTGTAATATACATTTTCCTTTTTTTTAATGAACTGTTAGATTACTTAAGGCTATTTCTGGACATTTTTGGTAAGTTTTTAAACAAATAATTCTTTCAGGGGGAAAAATGCTTAAAAACTAGCAAAATTATCTTCTAATAGACAAAGAATGTACTAATAATCTAACACTTGGTTTCTAAACTTGATTAAAGATTTTTTTTTCCCTTTTTTAAAAAAGAAAATCCATGTCCATGGTTTGCAAAGGTTAGTGTGTAAGAACTTGTGTTGCCTGCAGATAGACCTGAGCTCAACCCTGTTTATCACTTTTGCGATGAATTGGAACACCAACATCGATCAACCTCACTAATACTCTTGTGGCTGGAAGGGCAAATCCCCAGAGCAATACTGCACAATCTACTGTAGTAGAAAACCTTTCCAGAAGGTTGGAGGTTATTACAGTATACCAGCAAAGGGAAGTACTATGTTTAAAATTGGATGTTAAAGAATACACACACACATACAGTACACACAGATTTGAGAGTTATGATTATTTATCCACAAGCTTTTGGCCATATAGTGTATTATACAGTAGTGTTTATTTTCTAAACTACAAATGATTGTTTTCCCCACAATTTGTCTTGGTATCTGTATAGGGTCTCCCAAATCTTGAACTGTAATTATGTTTTAAACTAAGGCCTGCTATAGAGTAGTCACCCTACTAAATATTTAAAGCAAACTCCGTCCAGGTTGTGTCTCCACTGGAAAGACAGAAGTGCACTGTTCCAGTCTACAAATTGCATGGCAAATTGAATTAAGGCCAGTGTTCCCAAAATGCCCTTTGCTAATTTGTCCAGAGTTCAAAAAAGCAAACAAAGATAGAGTGGAAGGGAAATTTATTTTGGCATATGAATGGAACTCTGAATCATAGCATGGACCACTACAAGCATTTTAAAGATATGTTGAGATTCTTGTCTTGAAAAAAGACATGATTCATCAAAGAGAACATGACTCTGTGGAAACAAAACCACTTACCAACAAGAACATTCTGGTAGAGTTAAACACTCCAAACATTGCAGTTGTGAACTCTCTGGGCTCATACATCAAATAGAGCAGTAAGATAGAACTATCCCCTGGGGAGAAATAAGCACATAAAGGCACATATCGTTACCTCTCTCTATATCTCTCTCTCTCTCTACCTCGCTCTCTCTCTTTCCACCCCCTCTGGCCTCGAGAGTACTGATACCAAGAGAGCATTTATAACCCTTCTTAAAAGTGCTTAGAAGTGATATCAACAGAAACAGGCAGCCCAGCCAATGCATTCGCATTAGCCTGACTAATAAATTGCCGGAATTAGAACTGTCTTAATGGCAGGAAATTAGAGGTTAATAACACGTTGCAAATATGTACTCTATATGTATACGTGCACTTATACAACAGTTAGTTCCAACCAAGTAATCTGATTGAAAGTAATAGTCTTTTAACAATTTAACAATTGTTTAACAATTGTTAGTTACAACTGTCGGAAATTAGAGGTTAATAACACGTTGCAAATATGTACTCTATATGTATACGTGCACTTATACAACAGTTAGTTCCAACCAAGTAATCTGATTGAAAGTAATAGTCTTTTAACAATTTAACAATTGTTTAACAATTGTTAGTTACATCTGTCGGTCGCAGCATGGGTGAAAGTAGATCGGTTTGGTCCACAGTACTGAGGAGAGAGCAGCTGCCTGGCAAAACACACATTCAAAGCAGTCACAGAAGCACTTTCAGCAAGAAGACACATCAAAACACATCATGTCGCAACACTTTATCTTCTTAAGAATTTCTTTGAAGTTGTTCGAATTGTCCCTAATTCTTCTGTGTTGTTACAGAGCGAGCTACAAAGGTAGCTAGTTTCTAACACAAGGCTACATCCCAAATCCCTCTGTAACCTCTAATAAGGGCACTAGCTGGTGTGTGGAACAAGTGATTTTACACTAGCACGTTCCACTTACATTCAATTTGACATTCAACACCAAAACTCAGAGGTTAACATAATAACAGAATAAGTGGATATAAACAGGGAAACTTATGCGATTTACAGTTCTGTCAGCAACCTCCATGGTTTATTCACCTCACCTTTAGGCTACATAGTACCAGAAAGAATTTAATACTACTTTCACCCCTGTTAATTATAGTAACTGTCAGTCACCAGCTCCGTCGGCAGTTAGTTAATTTTGCCAATCGCAGCAGGATATGTGATGCTGGAGCCAAATAGCTGTTTAAATAAACAAACAAATCATAATCTGGTGATAGTAAATGGCATTTGTGGAACTGTTGCATAAAGGCAATATTACACTCAAGGTTGTACTTATATTCAATGCAACAGCACTCAGTTTTGTGTGATATTGCTTAAATATACAGTACAGCACATATGTTAAAAATACTAAATATTTGTGCGTATGTACAGTATATAGATATAAGAGTGCAGGGTCAGCCATGATAGAGCATCCCTAAGCAAATAAAGTTAAAGGCCTTGCTCAAGGGCCCAACAATGGCAACCTGGTGGAGCTGGGGCTCGAACCGCCAACCTTCCGATCAGTAACTTAGTGCCTTAGCCCTCTAAGCTTTCAATGCCCCATAATGTCTATGTATATATAATATGCATACAAATATGCACACAGTACACCGATCAGCCATAACATTAAAACCCAACACATTTAGCCCAATATTGTGTCTGATATTGTTCCCTTGAAATGCCAGATCCTCTGTGGATGTGCTCTGGTGTCTGCATTGTTTGTCTGATCCATGAAGGCAGTTTGCAGCCTGTCTCGGTAAAACATTTGTTCCTATTACCTTAATTAAATCTATATAATTTAATCGAATTTAATATGAAGAAATATATATATATATATACATCGCTGTGCAAAAGTTTACACATAGCACATATTTACACATAGCACATACATAATATGCATTTGTATTTGTACTGTAGCTCTTCATAGAATTAACACATTTTAAATGACATCCTACTTTTAAATACAAAATATATTATTTTTGTTAGTATTATTATTATTGTTATTACTGGCAGCAGTAGTAGCAGAAGGATTTGATTAATTTGTTTTTAAAGCTTCGTAATACTTCCATGCTGCCTCTTTATTGGTAGATACAGTAAAAGTTATTTTACGATGTGCCTCATTAAAAAAATCACTAAAATGCCAAGAACTGGAAAGCACATTTAGTATTCTGCTTTACAAAATCTGTGCATAAAGGCTGGAATTTTTCTTGTTCACCTTATCTGAAGGTGCACTGTATGTGGTGGCCAAATAATAACCATTTTCACAATGATGTGTGGAATGATGTGTATTTAGCTCTAAGCACTAAAAGTCCATTTGTAAATGACATATCTTAAGAGCATTTGCCAAAGTTCTTTAGCAGATAAATGGCCATGATTTCACATATTGAATACAACTAAATGAAATTAGGTGTAAATCACATCTATGTTATTCACCGTAGTAAAGTCTTTACAAACATAAAGATATTTTCTTTGAATATCCAACATATGGTGTCATTTAGAATTATTAGCAGCCTTCATACAAAGCATTACACACATTTTAGCTTTATCATGCAAATCTTTGAAACTGTTTATACTGTGTCTGTTCAAACAGCAAAAATCATTAGAATTTTCTTTTTGTACAGAGGTGCCAAAAATGACTGACGCCATAAGCAATAATAAATATAGAATAGTTACAGTTTCATATATTGTTGTGGTTGTCAAGTTTTAAAATGAAGTGTTAAAAATAACTTTCCCAACAAAATACTGTTTAAAATTAATTCAAGGAAGAAGCCTTACAAATTGCAGTACTTGAACTTCATCAAATGTCATTAGAACTACAACTCGGCATTGCATATTTTTGTCTGATTGCCCAATTGTTATGAAAGAAACCTTTATTAATTCTGAAAATTTCCAAGGTATTTTAGCCCTGGCCATTATTAGAGCTTTCACCAAGATAACATCCTGGAAAATCAATGTGAATGTCAAATATCACAAAATCAATGTTCTGCAATGACCATTTCAGTCTGGGATCAGAATTAAACCCGTCTGAAAACTTTTGGATTCAAGAAATGCACAAATCTATGTATATAAAGCAACTTAAAATGTTTTGCATTAAACAATAAATTAAAATCTATTTTTATTAAGTGTTCTCCAACCACATTAACCATTACAGGAAGTGACTTAGGACTCTAATTTTCTCTAAAGAAGTAATTTTACGTTATGTTACATCTATACTGTGTAGGGTAGGAAGAAGGCCTAATCATTTCATGAGGACTGCCAGTCATTTTGGAGGGCACTGTAAATTTGCTTATCTTGTACTAATTTATTGAATCAAAAATTCTATGTACTCACCAATTGCTACCAGGTTGTTTATGAAGGTGCACAGGATAAGGAGATGCAGTTTCAGTCTATCCTGGCCTGGCCTTCTCTTGAATACTGCTCTAAAGGACAGCCTGACATACTTAAGAATAAACCCTCTAGACGCCTGCTCTTCATTTTCAGTAGAATAGAAGCTTAAAGTGCTGATGTTTGGCCTGGGGTCCCGCAGCCACAGCAGGATGTAAAATATGGCTAATACATGGCAGGCAATGTAGGCTCCGAAAGCTGCCACCAAGCCAATCTCCTGTTCCAGGAAGCCACCCAGGAGAAATCCCACCATGCCCCCTACAAAGACCATAGATTCACCTATGGCCATGCGCATAGTGCGGCTAGAGCTGGATTCCATAGTAACGTCAGCTAGGAAGCTGAAACAGCTAAGGAAGATGGAAACGTGGCCACCAGTTAAACCAATGAAGGCAGCTGTGAGCAGACACCAGTAGACACTCAGGCTTTGCACCAGAGTCATAGCCAACAGCACTCCACCACTCAGCAGTGAGAGTAAAAACGGAAGAATCATCACTGACCTGCGGCCAGCATGGTCAGACCAGGAGCCCAACATTATGGCTGGGGGGATAGATACTAAACTGGTCATGGCTGTATAGAGCAGCAGGATGTAGGAGGACCATGACTCAACTTCTTCACTCTCTCTGTGCACAGAGTCACTGCATATGGATATGTCCGTATATAGATCTTGGCAAACCTACCGATATTGAGAAAAACAGAAGAGTTATTATTAATTTTGTACATTATGTCTTTACTAAGGGTATAATATTCAACTCAAATACTTGTGCTGAACCTTTATACAGCTCTGTAAATGTGTATGCATTTGATTTTTTTTTTTGTACTTCATGGTACTACTGTATTTTATTTCGTCATCCATTTACATTTTATATGTAAATCCTTTTTAAATATAAAACAGAACAATGTATATGCTGCACACACTGTTTTTATCAAACCATTGTGTGTATAATGTATTTGTGTATTCAAGGATTCAAGATTCAAGGAGCTTTATTGTCATACCAGCACACTTCCATGTTCTGGTACGAAATTAGGACCCAGGTCCCATTTAAGCCCCAGAGATAGCATAGTAATATAAATATAAGGGTGTAAATATGAATATAAATAAGAGCAGTCAGAGATATATTATGCAGGAAATTAGACATAAACTATACATAGTGTATTGCACATTTTCAGAGGCTGTATTGCACACATTGTATATTCGACTTATAGGGTTATATATATGTATTGCACCATAGAGTTATATATTACACTAAAAGTTTGATTGTGTTTAATGAGAGAGGACCTACAGAGCACAGCTAGAGTTCAGCAGTCTAATTGCTGAATAATGCATTTGTTACATATGTAAAGAATCCCAAAGGCAAGTTCATAGGAAGGGTATAGGAACAGAAAAGGAATAGGAGTGTGCCTGTCAAACATACACCTTGCAAAGAGGTGAAGGTTCTCTGGTGGCCAAAAACAAATGCATAAAAACATTTTGTTGGTTCATTTTATCGTCCGTTAACACAGGTAAAGTTGAAATGGGTGCCTCCTATTTCAAGCTTAATGCACTTGCTCAACAGCTAAACTCGGAAAATGACGGCCAGTATATCAAAGTAATTGAATCTAGAACACAAACAATTACAAAGTCTTCTGGTTTTGCTTTAAGATCGCTGTGAGTCATGGTCAACTCAGTTTGATTAATGTTTGCTGTTGTTTTGGGTTTTGAGTGCAACGTAGCACTGTTGAACCTCATGCATGCACTGCCCTGGGTGCGAACCTCTCTAAAACTGCACCCTGCTGACCTGTTTTTTTTTTTTGTTGTTGTTTGTTTGTTTTTTTTCAGTTGACAGCAAAACTTCCATAGAACCAACTTTGATTAATCTCTCACCCTCTTCCTCTTTTCTCTAAAGCCGTTTTAGGACAAGGAGAGCTTAAAGGAGCAGACACAATACTTTGCTTTGCTTGCTTACCTTGTCCATGACCAGGTGTTGATTAGCCGGCTGCATGATGAAGGTGCTGGTCATGTAAAAGAAAATCACTGGCTCCACAGTAACAGTCCTCCTCAGTTTCTCCAGACATCGTGACATATTCTATTTTACAAGGATACGTGCTATGCAAGGTCACACAAGCAATGAATACATTTCTTTTTAGTTCCTAGTTTTTAAAATGAAACAGCGATCTAATAAGGAAAGTTGACTGTTTGAGTGAAGTCACATGTGTATCAGCTGTAAAAACCAGGAAGTGCCTGTGTAGTGACGTGCTCTTATCACCACACCACTGTTTATCTTTATGGGCTGGGAACCTTGTTTTGTTGTAACTGATTTCCTCGAGACATTCCTAGCTTCAAAACCTTTTTCATTTAACTGGTAGGGTTTGATGGCTAGCCAGTTAGATATGCTAGACAATGTACAGCGGGTTACAAATTGTTTGCATGTTAGACTATATTTTACAGAATTTAAAAATTTTATTCTTAAGAAGTGTTCATGTGAATGGTGCTCTTTTAAAATAGGTTTAAAGTCCAGACACTGATGGTTACTGTACAGTAAACCAATGAATTTGTGTTAAGCAAATATGTCTGAGTAAGAATTGCTATTTGATGAATCAACAAAACACAATTCCCATAATCCCTTGCACAACAGCTAACTACAAACTGCATAATGTGCACCGTCAAGCCATTTGACTTCTGATCAGCAATCACCTGCTTTCTGTAACATACACAGTGCCATAAACTGGATCAGGGGCTGTTCATTCACAATGATAAGGGAACATAGTGTTTTCCCAGTATGCAAATAATCATCTGCTCATTGAAATGATGAAACTGGAAACTGAAAGCTAGATTACATCATTCAGTACCTTTTTAAAGCTCCTAAATTAAAACAGTAGTACCCCATCATGTTCACTAGACTCTCATCACTTGAGCCCATGCATCAGTCGCCACCGGCCATCAGCTGCTTGAGACTAAATACTTGTACAAACACCCTGATGACCAATATTCAAACATACTGTACGTACATCAGGTAATTCTAAAGAGATGCACAGACCTGTTACCAGAACTCCCCGCAGTGCTGTGCATCTTATGGGATCGGCTAAGAAAATGTATTTCATTACCTCAGTATCAATTCTCTTTGGATTTCCTCATGGTGATGGTTTAAGATAGTAATTCTATATGTTCGCAACCCATATTTATATTTATATTGAAAGAGGAAATTGCCACATTAGTGTTGCTGGAGACTGTGTGCAATTTAATACAATTTTTTCAAGTATAACTATTGAAGCCCATTTATCATGCTGGGTAGAAATTGATTTATTCATAAATCATTGATACAAGCATTTACACAAGAAATTTGGTATTAATGAAAATTTCAGAAAAAAAGTTTGCATCCTGCTTGTACTCATAAATTTGTGTAAATTGACACATAAGAAGACTAATGTAAATTTTGATTGATTGCCATATAATTGTGATGAGTCACAGCTTGTTTTTATACAGATTATGTTAAAATGTTACCTGTTCGTTTTTATATACACACAAAAAGCTAATGAATATTTTTTGGATACAATTTTTCCAAGCTTTATCAGCACAGAATTGGTGAAGGTACATTGGTTAGTGAAAATATCTGAACATTGTCTGGACAAGTTTTTTATTTATTTAAAAAATATCGGTTTCCTGATATGTGATGTTCATGGTGTACATGAGCACCCAGTATATGTATATGTGAACAGTTTTATATCAAAATGCAATAAATGCCATTTTCAAACTTTTACTCATTCTGTTAAATCCTTTTTCTCTGGAACACAAATCCATTTATAACAAAACTTTTAATTAGAAAAGCACTAAATAAGCTCATTTTAGATGCTGTGAAATTCAATAATTTACAGTAGGCAAACCACGACATGGACCAGGCACATTACATAGCAAAGCATGACAAGTGCTGAAAAGCTGAATTGCTTTTTCAATCACAAAATCAGTGAAGCGGAACTACCTGCTGGGTAAATAGCAGTTGCTATTTACAGAACTTAATGTTTTCAGTAAAACATTCTGAGAATGCTGAAGTCAAGAAAAGTGTATTTACACTTTGTTACTGCTATTGAAGTTATCAGTATGTGTCTTTTACAGTCCATGACAGAATCTGTAAAACAGGAAATTAGGCAATTTGAGGGATACTGAAGTATAAACCTTCTGTTTCACTTCCAAAACTGTACTTCTCATTTGCCTCTGGCTCCAGCTATCACTACACTGTGTTTGCTGCCTTTTAGAGTCACACTGCATGTTATGGCAAAAAAAAAATGCAGAACTTCACAACACTCCAGAGACACATGACATTTGTGTGCAAAAGACATGAGATACACAAGCTGTGTGTATTTGAAGCTGTTGGCTTGCGGTGCAGGAATGAACGTATACCTACACTATGATAAGGTGCTGTTATCAACTACCGAAATAAAATTGAAACTGGTAGAGAATAATGCATTACAAACTAAATGTTAATGTTGTTTTGAAGCTTTTCATGAGTTTTTTCTTTTATTTGAAAGACGGCTTTATGGAAAAAAGTGGTATATAGCAAAGTGGTACTTAACCACTTTGCTATATATATATTTTTTTATATCAAAACTCAACCAACAAATTATTGATACTAAATTGCATGTCTAAATTACCAGAAACACATCTGCAAGCTGATATATCCATTTTGACAAAACTGCTGGTTTTGTGCTTGTGACTGCACAAAAGCACTCCTCCCGGTTGCATACTCCTACACCTGTTATGGAGTTTTGTAAGCATGATCAGATCTACTGTGCATGCACCTGGCAACTTATGGGTGATATGGGGGAGTTGGTTCTATGTGAAACTTCCATCAACAGAAGCGTATTTTGTTAATACTTTTTAGTTTAGTTTATGCACATTTTTACAATTTTGCCAAAAGATTGGTGAAGGTGCCCCTTTGTATGCAGTTCCTATAACTTTTTCTTATATGACTAAGTCATTATTATACAGTGCCATGAAAAAGTGAAAAAATTTACCTCTTCCTAATTTTTATTTTATTGCATATTTGTCACACAAATTTTAATATTACACAAAGATAACCTGAGTAGATACACAATTCATTTTTTAAATTATGATTTAGTTTATTATGGGAAAAGCTGTGCAAACTTGCCTACTGTAGCCCTACAGTATGTGCAAAAGTACTGTAATAATCCCTAAATCTAATAACTGGTTGCGATAACTGACATGGCATGGCTGTGGAGGAATTCTTTGCTTTAATTGTGGCTGAATTGTTTCAATTCAGCCACATTGGAGTTTTTGAGCATAAATGGCCTGTTTAAGTCTGCACTTTGACCACTCCAAAATGCTATTTTTTTTTTTTTTTTTTTTGCCATTCACAGGTGGACTTTGTTGTGTGTTTCAGATTATTGTCATGCTGAATACTCAAGTGTGCTTGAGCTTGAAGTCATAAACTGATGGCCGAACATTCTGTTTCAGGATTTTCAAGTAAAGCACAGAATTCATTGTTCCATCAATTATGGCAAGTTGGCCAGGTCCTGAAGCTGCAAAGCAACCAAGACCATCACATTACCACCACTATGTTGGACTGCTGGTATAATGTTCTTTAAATAAAATGCTGTGGTAGTTTTATGCCAGATGGGATGCACTCCTTCTAAAAAGTTTAACTTTTGTCTTTTCATTCCTCAAAATATTTGCCCAAAAGTCTTGGAGATAATCAAGATGTTTTTTGGCAAATGTGAGATGTGGGGTTTTTTTGGTCAACAGTGGCTTTCGCATTGAAATTTTCCCATGTAAGCCGTTTCGCACAGTTTCTTTCTCATTGTTAAATCATGAACACTGACCTTAACTGAGGTAAGTGAGCCCTGCAATTCTTTAGATGTTGTTCTGGGTTCCTCCATATAAAAAGCTCCTTTGTGCTCTTGGAGAAATTTTCTCACCATGGTTTACTGATCTTCCAAAGTCTTAGGAATGGCTTGTTAACCCTTTTTAGACTGATACTGTACATGTCAATGACTTTGTTATCTTTTGTTATAATATTTTTTGTATGTTTTATTTATTTATTTATTTATTTTTAGATATTTTAAGTTGGCTTTGCTAAGTCAGACAAATTCTATTTAAGTGATTTCTTGATTCAACATGTCTGGCAGTAATCAGGCCTGGGTGTGGCAAGTGAAATTTAAACCAGCTTTCCAAATATCACAGTTTATTCATTATTTAGCAGGGGGGATTAGCAGCTTTTTTTCTTAATAAATTAAATCATCATTTAAAAACAGCATTTTGATGATTCGCTATGGCGACCCCTGAAAGGGAACAGCCGAAAGACGAAGAAGAAGATTTAAAAACAGCAATTTGTATTTACTTGGGTTATGTTTGTGTAGTATTAAACTTTGTTTGATGATCTCAATCATTTAAGTGTGACAAATATGCAAAAAAAGGAAGGGGTAAATTCACAGCGTTGTATTTGTTATTGCTCTTGTTATACAATACATTTTGCTCATTTTTCATTAAGGGAAATACTATTTCTAGACATACTGTAACTATACACTGGCTGCCTAAAAAAAGATAAAAGGAAAATTTTATACATCATTGATTGCTTTTAATTAATGTAATATAAATCAATGTAATTGCCACTCTATAAGATTTTAGTGCATAATTCTCCCTTGTAAAGAAAATTATGTTGTATGCAAAAAGATCATGTGTCATTGTAGCACCACAGGGGTGCAGACTTACACTACCCATTACCTTCAGCATGTCAGATACTGTATCACAATCACAATCAGCTGTGTCTTATTTTACCTTGATTAGCACTACTATTTCAGTCCAATGTCTGGTTGTCAAGCTTTTGTTGTTATTGTCCATGTATTGTCACATGTGCCACAGTATTGCTTTGAGTGTGCATGCTTCTGCCTCGAAGCCACAGTTCATGTTTACAGTTCTTGTTTTTCATATTTGTAGTCTTTCCTTGCATGTACATAATAAATAATCTGCATTTGCACTTGAGTCTGCCTCTTGCCTCTCACACCTGACACATCACTCATGCAGCCCATGTTTACAACAGTACCAGCAATGACTGAATAATAGATTAGTGAAATATCACATGAGGCAACTCAGAAATTCATTGCATTCCTCTTGCAATAGCTAAAATTCAATAAGCACTATATGAAATATTTTCTGAGGATTTGTTTGAATGTAAATGCCACAGAGGAAAATAGATCCACATGATTTCAACTGGGAAGACTAACACTGTGGGCAGTATGCATTCTCCATAGAACTAATACAGTAACTATTGCTTTATTTTAAATACTGTATGTACCTTGCACCTTGGGCTTAGAGGATTGATATGTCTGTATATGAGGCACGGTAATATTTCAGCTTACCTGTCATGCGTTTTATTTCTGATTGTAATTTAACAATGCACAGCCCTGATTCAGCTAGTGATTATGCCAAAGTTTGTAGCTGATGGCAGACTGGCCTTGAACCTGATAAACATGACTAAACGGTGATGCAGTAATTTATAATGACGTCTGACTAAAAGCTTCTCAATGCATTGCTGAATGGCTTATGTAACTAATTGAGCTGAGGCAGTAGTTTTACAGCAGAGGGTCAGTCTGTCATGGGCTTTCTTTTAAATACACTGAATAGTAGTCAGTGAGTCAGCTTCAGCAAAGTGTGACGCACAAACACCTCTCCAGAGAGCTGAACTAAGTAAATAGGACTTGAAGTCAGTCAAAAAGGCATTAGAAGCGAGCTGACATAGCTATTTTTTATTAGTCAAATTTAATTTCATAATAGACCCTCCGAGTCCTTAGCATTTAATAGTGAAGATTGTTAATGTGTCATCGGTAGGTTTAAAGGGATAACTTATTAGTGTTAAAGAGATAGGAACAAAAATAGAGTAAAACTGAAGAGAAAAATGTGCTTTATTATTTCTTTCCTACTCAAATGAATACTAAGAGTATCCATCAATGGAAACAAAGCTTAATAAAGTAAAATTAGGGCTTTGTGTGGGCTATAATTCATAATTATCTCACCTCATTGATAGGACTAACTATAATTACCACAGCAGTATGTGGCTTTTTTTATGTTTATTTCACAACTGAAATTAGTAACAGACTAACTTAAAGTTAAAAAAGGTGACTTAGTGCTTAGCACTGTTGCCTTGCACCTCCAAGGTCCAGGTTCGATTCCTGCCTCGGGGTCAGTGTGCATGGGGTTTGCATTTTCTCCCAGTGCTTGGTGGGTTTCCTCCGGGTACTCTGGTTTCCTCCTATACTCCAAAGACATAAAGATTATGTTAATTTGCGTTCCTAAATCACCTGTAGTGTGTGAATAAAAATGGAAATACATACAACTGTCTCCACTGTCCCTAGTTGGACTACAGAGGTTCCTAGCTAGATGGATGACATAATGTAACAAGGACAGTTTACCAACTGGTAATGACCAAGTCAGAATAGAAAACCACAATGTCCAGAACAGGGAAGAAAAAGACTAGAACAATTGTGTCATACCAAAAAATCAAACATCCCCCGCATTAAATGTATTGTCACAATCTGTTTCAAATTCAAGTACGAACACAAAATTCACACAACAAAAAAAGACCAGGTTAAATGTTGCTATAAAGGCATATGCTTGTAAAAATGTCAGTGCTTTTGGAGTGATGTGTTGATTACTTCCATCATTTCACTATTATTTTTGCTTGCTGCAGTTGACTGTCAAAGCAACCTTTAAGAGCAAACACAGTGGTGATGGATAACTGATGCAGTTGCTGATTTCATATGTCTTTCTTTCTTTTTTTATTTTCACCTCGTCTAAGCTTCCTTTTCAACAATAAACCAAATACCCGATGCATTTTTTAAATCCTCGAACACTTGACCATCCCCATGCAAAGGGGCAAAAACATTGTTTTCAAGAATAATGGCTTAAAAACATCTTAATTATATCTTTTAAATTGTATTTATTTTGCATATTATTTTTCTATGCTCTTGTCACACCTTGCACAAATAGTGAACTATTGTCCTGGAGGCAAAAATGTTTTAAACATACTTTGTCATGTGATTCTACCATTATAGAAATTATTGATATTCAAACATAGTGAAAATTCCAGCACCATACCAACATTGTCCTGAAGAATGTTCAGGTAAACTGCTAGCAGGCACTATACCCCATACAAGGTTTGTGCATCTGCTTTTTCTTTCAGGATCCAAAGACATGAAAAAAGCATTGTGAAGACCTTGGTACTGGGTTCCATCTGGCCATTCACATTATCTGCTGCCACCGGCCCCTTCTTTGGGGAAACAAGATAGATGGTGGATCTAGAGTAGGTCTGTAGTGGATTCAACTGTAGGGGACTAAATAAGGTCATGCTAAAATACTGCTTTTTGAATATATAAGAGAAGCTAAAGGCTTTACTAAACTTGCAATGTAAATTTAATTTAAACATATTCTTGCCTTTAATATCAACATTGGACATTATGATTACCTGGGCATGCTAATTGGGAACGGGTTACTCAGTGAATTATTAAATATCATAACCTACACTGACAATATCCTGATTTACTCTGCCAAACAAAGCCATGTATATTCCATATACATGCAGTACCTAAAATGTAAAAGCTATAATAAAAATGTGTATGTGAATTTGGTGGGGAAAAAAGTGAATATTATCAGAGGAGTGAACTGACAAGAACAAAATCAATTAAATTAAATTAAATTTTATTTGTATAGTGCTTTTACACAATCAAAAGAATTATTTAAGTTTGTATGGAATGTGAATGTGTATGATTCAAAATGGTCAGATAGTACCTGATAAACAAGCCGAGGACGACAAATTAGGGCAGTAACATCCTGGTCTCCACACCTATGGTGTCCAAGAAATGCAATGATTCCTAGGATTTATCTTTATCTTGTTATCAAATGTTCATTAGCAGCTTAAGCTCTGTAGTACCCCCACTCACTTTCCTCCTCAAGGGAAAAGAATCCAGGAAGCTTAAGTGTAACCGTGAGGCCTTGAGTGCACTGATAGGGTGAAATGGAAATGTCAAACACTCCCATCCTACACCACCCAGATCCTGATCTAAAATTCAACATGGAGGATCATGTTGAATTTTACACTTCAGCGAGGTGAGTGCTATTCTTCACCTGCTTTACATGGCCTGAGGACCTCATCAGGAATTCAGGAGGTTCTTGAGGGTCTACTACCACAATTACCAACAAAACCAGAGCAAATACCTTCCTTGGGCTAAATATACTCAAAAGCAACCCCCACTTTTTATGTGGTCTGGAGAACCTTTCAGTGTGACAGCCATTGATGATTGGATGAGACATGGTGAAGGCACCTGAGAGGCAGTGCTTGGCAATCTCCAGAGAACCATTCAATGACAAAAGAGGCTAGCAAACCAACAGCATCAGCTGTAATTTTATTACAACGATTATAGTACCCACTTCACATATTTTCATAATCAAACCATGTGTCTGCCACAACTAGAGATTATAGTAACACCTGCAAACACAGTCAAAACCTCATTGTCTCCACGGGCAGGGGAACATCATGTAATATCTGATGGGCTATGGACTTAAGGAATATTCATGAGTCAGAGTGAATGTTATCCTTGACCTGTAACTTATTACAGAATTCTACTGAGATCCTCTTGACTATCCTACACTCAGACACAAAGACAACCCCACTGCAGAACCAGTTCTGCTTTGCCAGCTGGTTGTATAGAAGGCTTGGGTTCTGTTTTGACTTTGGATTAAATTCTATTTGACTTTGCGATTTATAAATCCTGTGCATATGGTGCCTTACTCTGTCTTTAAGTCCCAAATCACAGAAATGCTTCTGGTATCTATTTATGCATATATCATATCCCTTTACTTCTCACTTTTATATTTTAAGAGTTCCACAAATGACTAAATTGATTACTGTTCTTAAAAATAATTTCATTATAAATATTCATGGTTTGAACTGTATGCTTATTTTATTACAGTAGTAAATTAAACACGTATCATACATATCTGTAAAATTTTAGTCATGTTAATTTTAAAAAATGGATGTAGATGTTTATGGATGTTTAAGGATCACTTATCAGGACAGGAAATAAAAGCTAAGAGAGTAAAGAGTTCCAATTCACTTGATGTCCCAACATGGCGAAATGCATTAAATGTATATTACATGAAGCACTAATGATATCCATTGAGAGCGTGACAGCCTTAAATAGAAATCAGAGCTTCATTGGATCCTTGCAGACATCTGGTGCATTAAGCCAATTTAAACCAATTCCTCTGTCTGGCATATTTCTTTTTGTTCTCTTTCCAAAAGCTGTTCCTCGCAGAAAAGCAGCAAAGTGGTTAATATAGACTTTGCAATTAGTCTTGTATTATTACATTAATTTGCCAATGCTTACTGTTAAACTGTGCATAAATGTAGATGAATAACAAACCGTTCCCTGCTCAATGCATCAAAGGCTTTTAATACATTTAATACAGCTGTTGGATAACTGCGATCTTGATATATAGCTTAGATCATTTTTGTTGCTTTGTTTACAGCACGAGTGTAAACTTGATTATACAGTCTACTGTATAATGAAAAAACATCAATAGTGTGTAACAATATTATATATAATAATATAATATATATTATGATATTGATTTTTGCATAACATTTTCCCCCTGTTTTCTTTGGAATTTATAATATATATATTTTTTTTTTAACCCAAAACTCTCTGAAGCCTTTAAAGCAATGTAGTATTTAATAATGATGTAGGATGAAACCTCTGACCATATGTATGAGGCAGCATATATTCATGAGCTCAGAACAAATATGCTGCAAGGTCAGACATACTGTAGTGACTTGGTGTTCATTCCTTCCACGTGCTCCACATCCTTTCAGGGTCCACATCCCACGCATCAAGCATGACCCACAACCTCATCAAATCATACACTGCTTATCACGATGTGGGCTTACCAAATATTCTGCAAGGGATGAACAATGAGACAGGGGTGAAGAGAAACTTCCAAATGTATTAACCTTTCTAATACTGTAAGGGACATTTAGGATCATTACTACTGCTGATGCACATGTATTTATTTAGCTCAAGGACATTTGTCACTAACGGTCACGATGGTAATGAAAAAAATAAAAAAGATGTCTCAGTCGTACATGCACGCCATCAACATTGATACATATACTCACAGAGGCCTGATCTGCTCAGCAGCATTAATTAGTGTGCATGTGTGGGTGTGTGTGTCAGGGGAACTGTGTCTTGTAGTTAACAGGGCTATTCAAGCCCATGCTGAACCTGACCAGGAGCATATTGGGTCACCTGGTCCTGCGGGAACATCAGTCAGCCTTCTAGCTCGAGTTCCTAATAACACTCGGCAAACACAAACCTGCACGTACAAAGCCAACCCCTTATCTGAAGCAGGCATTAGAATAAAATATTAGCTTTTCCTGCTTTTAAGCAAACAATACTTACTCATTTTCTATACTACTTATCCTGTGCAGCGTCACAGGGGGCCTGGAGCCTATCCCAGGGGACTCGGGCATTAAGCAGGGTACAGCTTGGACAGAGACAAGCATACACACACTTAAATGCTACTGGCAATTTAGACATCCCAAGTAGCCTAATCTGCATGTTTTTGAACTGTGAAAAGAACCCAACAGACACAAAGGTAGGATTCGAACCCTCGACCATCTGGGTGTAAAACCACAGTGCTGATGACTGTGCTGCCACTGCACACAATATCATAATACATACATATCAGAATGATATTGTATGTCATTCACTGTCCTGATAGCATATCCACAGTCCGTCTATAGAAAATTTGATATACGTCTAAAAATAAATCTGATCTCAATTTGGCACCAGGTTTAGGTAAAGGTAATGACTGGTAATGTGCTCTGCACCCTTAGACTTTTTCAAACATCCGTCTATTCAAATGTGACCTTGCTCATCATAGAAAACATATACAGTACATAGTCACATGACTAAGAACACTGCTCACGAATATACATAACCTACCGCATTGAGGGCTGTTATGTTTGTTTTAAAAAAATAAATAAATACTTTCGATTTTACTTCTGCTTATGCTTGTGTACTTAGTCACTTGTTACTCAGAAGAAACCAGATGCTGCAGAAACCTTCCAACCTTGAGTCATCTATAGCCGCAGCACGCACTATCCACCCATTGTGACAACTAAGGACATTTTTCTGTTTCTTTGAGTCCAAGGATCTGATGAATTCCATTCACAGGGAGCTGTGTGAGAACAGGCCAAAGTCAGAGTAGTTATTTCGGACTGTGAGGAAAAGCAGGGAGGACAGATGGGATGAAGCGATGAAGACGAATGAGAAGTAAATGACTGCGAGCAAATGACAGTTTAAACAGTGACATGGGGTAGATGCATGTGGAAGTGCCCGCTCCATCTGGCTAACGGGTGCTATAAGAATACTGATTGTTTAGCCCTGTCACTGCAGCATCCTCTGAGCGGAGGATGAAAATGCAGAATTCTGAGCTTGGCCATGATAACCTGTGTGCTTCTGTTTGTGGAAAACAAATAACAATGATGTAGGCAAATCCTCAGTGTTGACAAGTGGCCGCAGATACAGGCTAAAATCAACAGAACAATTTTGACTATGTGCACTGTGGTCGTCATGGCAACTGGACGTTGCAACCATAGATCATGGCGGTCACAGGGTCATGCACCATCTACATCGCCAAGAAATGTCTTCTATGTTCATAATGCGCAGAAACGATTATGCATGACTGGCATCCTATTGCCTTGGAATAACAATAAAACAAGATTTTGAATTAAAATGAACACCTGAAATTCTATTAAATTTGCAAGACATCTG
Source organism: Clarias gariepinus (assembly GCF_024256425.1). Lineage (NCBI taxonomy): Eukaryota > Metazoa > Chordata > Actinopteri > Siluriformes > Clariidae > Clarias > Clarias gariepinus. The sequence continues at coordinate 19,336,315 of NC_071112.1, forward strand.
GCAGAATGGAGCAGAGCCCCACTATGTTACAGCTCGACTCTGAGTGGTCCTTCGTTCATTTCTGTTTCTACGCCGCAAAGCTTGATGGCACTTTGTGTGTGGAGGAAAAAAAACAAGAAAGAAAAAAGCAATAACAAAGGCTGCTCACTGGAGCTTGCTATGAAAGCTCCAAACACACTAGCAGATTATGGGTTTGAGCCTCGCTGCCAATGTTCATTAAGTGTTGGGGAAGGATAAGCCCTTGTGATTTCTCTAATGGTGACTCATCGTGCCCTGTTCTGCCTGTCTCCTACCTGGCACTTCAGCCAAGCAAGTGGACTCCCTTTTAAGGCTTTTTTTATGTTCTTATTTGCAGCAACTCCATTCTAAATAGGTGACAAAAAATAAACCAAAATAAAGCGCCTTAATGTGGTGTTAAGCTGCCATAAGCCCCCGGAACAACTCTCAGTGCACCTGGCCATAGAGTCTCTACAAGTCTCTGTTACTGTACTTGAGGAATGAACATTCTTTCAAAACAGTAGGCTGAGATCGGGTGGCAGTCGCAACACTAAGGGCAATAGCATATGACTCACATCATTTTCATTCGCACAAACCCTTAAGTGAATTCCTAAAGAAAGCTCATGAACTGGACACCATTTCACTGACATTTCAACAGTATCAGTATTATTGTACTTTTTTTATATTGGCTGCTGAAAACACTGTACTGTGCTGTATGTCATATTTACATTCATCACATTTATTATATTGCAATATCTTCTTTTGCACTCTACTCCCATTAATACTTTGTAGTGGATAGTGATTAGTGCTGTACTGTCCTTAACTGTGCACATTGTCTTGTCAAGTGTATTGTTTTGTACTGTTTGCACATGCTTACACTTGTGCACTATATGTACTTTAGGGTTCTCTAGCTTTTTTTTCTTTTTTTTACGTTTTTGCTTTTTTTGCTTTATATACTGTAGCACCATGGCCATGGAAGAAAGTTGTTATTTCACTATGTGCCAACTGTATGTGGTTGAAATAACAATAAAACCCACTTTGACTTTGTCTTTTGACTTTTTTGTCCTGTGCATCCTGGAAGAATCATCTACCATCCAGATAAAAATGGTTCATTATAATATTACAGTATAACTAGCTATGATTATGCTTGGCGGCATGGTGGTTAGCACTGAAGGCTTCAGGCGCCTCCAGAGTCAAGGGTTTCGATTTCTGTCTCGGGTTTGTGTGCGTAGAGTTTGCATGTTGTGCCCGTGCTTGGTAGGTTTTGCTCTGGGTCCTCTAACAGTCCACAGACATGCATATCGGGTAATTGGCATTCCCAAATTGCCAATAGTGTGTGTGTGTGTGTGTGTGTGTCCTATGAAGGGTGTACCCCACCTCATGCATGGGATAGGCTCTGGGTCCCTGCTATTCAATTCAATTCCATTCAATTTTATTTGTATAGCGCTTTTAACAGTTGAGATTGTCGCAAAGCAGCTTTACAAAATCAAAAGAATTATTTAAATTTGTATGAGATGTAAACGTGTATGAATTAAAATTATAAAACTGTCCCCGATGAGCAAGCCGGGGACGATGGCAACAGTGGCAAGAGAAAACTCCCTGAGATGACCCTGTTGAGGGTAGTAGGTATAGAAGATGAATGAAAAAAATTTTTTTCACGATTTTGCTTTTAATTTGTCACTCATTTATATACTGACTGAGGTTTGGAGAAAGCAGTTCAAGCAACTGTTTGAAATGAAACAGAAGATAGTGATGCAAACAATTCATCATACACGCAGATATCCGTGTAACACCTTGAAAAAGAAAGTAAGTTAAGGAAAGAAGGAAAAGATGACTTGAATGCGGCCAACGGCGTGAAAACAGAGCACCTGAGACTATCGACGCCGATACAACTCTGTGTCTTTTGTGTGGCCTCTATTGGATCGTGAATTTATTACCACCTCGGCTAAAGTGCGTTTTACACTTCAGCTGCTTATTAACAGGCTGTCTAATGATCAAGAACAATGCATGATTCACTCTGAGACCCACTGTAAGATTTATTGCCAAGACAAGGCATTTTGGCTTGGAAGTCCAAAACATAGAACGCAAAAACAACAGTAGATCTGTCTGTGTCTGATGGTGTGACCTCTGAGTGCAGAGAGGTGTGTTTGGCTGTGGCTGGGTTAATCCACTTGCCGCCTTTCGCTTGAACTATCTGCTTTGAATGGTCCTTATTCAAGCTTGAATTCACCTCCCTTCCTATCCCATTTAGTCTACCAGAGCGAGAGAAAGACGAAAGTGACTCCTTTTACTACGTCCTGAGACTATTGCTGCATCTCTTCTCCGTCTCCCCCTCTTTCATTTCACCTACCTGACTTTCTCTCTTCCTTTATCTCTTCGCCTCTGTCACTAACGCTGACTGTTTTCTGTCTGTCTTTCTCCATTTCGGTCTCTTTCTCTCTCACTTTGTGTCTTTTTTCATAGTCAGAGGAATATCAGGATTGCTAGTCAGGCTGTGGCATGCACTTCTTTATATGGAAAAAAACGTAATTTCCCCAAACACAGTAAAGAGTCAGGGCTTTGGAGCCAGCCCCCTTATCCTCACTCCCAGTTCTCACAGGCTTGTGCTACTGGAAACACTGCTGGCTCGCCGCTCACTGACATTCCACGCATTCTTTTGTCATGTGCTCATGAAAAAGAACAAGCTGAAAAAAGAGAGCGAGAGGGAGAGAATGAAGAGGGAGAAAAAAATTACAGTCGGTTGTGCATGTGAAAAAGAGTTCTTCTGAGTAGCTGTTGGGATCTTTAGAGTAGTGACTATGTTTAAATTTGACAAAGACTGTTAACAAAATGTTTCACTGAGATTAGAAGGTCAAGTTTAATAAGTTGAAAGATAATGATTTAAAAGGTATGCATTATGCTTGCGTGACCTGTTAGCCGGGTAATGCGTGGGAGTGTGCACATACCTGTGGTATGTCAGTGCCTAGAGGTGTATAGATTACTTGAAAATGAAAGATGATAAAATATGTATTTTGCCCTTGAGGTAACCTGGAAAGCCGAGCTCTCCAATTCCGGCAAACCAAAGTGTATTATTAAATAGTTTTGGGCGATGAAATCCTGGAGTGGGAACACTGACATGGAACCATGTGACTAATTCAAAGTGGTTGCTCCGTATACAGAGCAAAATATGCTGCTATTTCAGACATATTTACACATTTATAAGATGATATAAAAGGTAAAAAAAAAAACTATTTAAATGCTTGACATACTAGTTCAAGGGAAAACTTTTATCTAATGCTCTCATCTGCTTGTTTCTTGGTTATGGCGCCTACTCACTACAGTCTTGGTCTTGATTCAGACATTTGCGCATTACCTGTACTCACAAACCAAGTTAGCTGTCATATTACAGAAAGAAAAAACGCTTTATAGTAGATTGGGAAGAAGCTCTAAACTATTCAAAAGAAAACATTATGTTTTATGTGGTCTGTAATTACCAAGGACTAAGTTACATTCTAAATTACCATCCTCATGTTATGTGCATTCCAGTGTAGAAACATAAGAAAGATGTGGAATTGCAGAGATACCTGGGATTCTTTTTGAGGAGTGCAGAATGTTAGCTGTCAGGTGAATGAAAGGCATTAACCCTCCCTTTTTTTTTGCCACACAGACAACACGAAGCAAACTCAATTCTAAAGTAATTCATCTGTCATTCAGTCTGTATTCTTTTGACAGTTTTGGTTGTACTTATTCTCTATTGTAATTAGAAGATACTCCAGCCATGCAAAATAAGTCCAAGCCATAGTAAGACCAGGGCTATTTTTTGGAGCGGCCACATGGGGGCTTCTACTGCCTTATATTACATAAACCTGGAATAGTTGATGAAACAAAAAATGGCTCAGAATAGTAACTCAGGAGTAAACACAATGAAGTGTGTTAAATTTATCTATTAAAATGTGCAATCATTCTGTGTACACAACCATAACTAATAAACAACCAACTACTTTTACATAAAAACAAAGGTGCATTTTAAATAGGTATGTTTTTCAACCACAAAAGAATGTGATAAGGCCAAACCCTATCAAGGGTTCTGCTATCTTAAGGCATTATAGGACAAACAGCTGCTGCTGTGTATTTGGAGGATGATGCTCTGTCTGTCTTGATGATTAATGGTGCAGTTAGCCAACTGCCTGCAGTGCTGACGCTCCAGTCACAATGACTCCGCTGGCCATCATCAGAGCCTCGCCGCACCTCGGCAGTGCTCCCTGGTCCCACGTTTATGGCATCCGCTCACTCCAGCGGCCGAGGGAATTAAATTACCTCATGAATCTCAGCTGTAACTTCGTGTGTAGACATTAATTATTTGCTTTTTTGGCCTTTTTTTTTTTTTTTGGTCTCCACTTCCCTACCCTTTTGTGAGAGTGAAGTTTATTGGAGCTGGCTGTCGTTATTTAATCTAAGATATATACCATTAATCTAAGCAATTGTTTCAGAGTGTGGAGAAAACAAGGCAATGGAGGAGTAAATGGCAGAGAAAAATATGTGAAATTCAAAAACGCCTACTGGAGGGATAAACAGAACGATTCCCATTAGGTGTCGTTGGCTTCTAATCAGCGTATGTCTGAGGGTGCAAAGGTGCTAAGAATCCTTTAATGCAAATACCACGATAGACAGTGTGGGAGAGAGAACAAAACATTCAGTGACAGATCGAATGGCGGGATCAGCACACATACAGTACAGTCACAGAGAATCCCCCTAAATTAAACACCAATATTATCTAGTTCCCTATCTCGGCTCTTACTGACCTTTGTGAAACTGACAGAGTGCTGCCACTGGGAAACAATATCAAGTAACCTGGCTTTAGTGTAGAAGGACACACAAAGGCAGATGCCACTGAGATTAGCATTTCCATACAGCATCAAGTGTCCTCTAAGAAATGCACTAGGACAAATCTGTGGCGAAGAATCTGTGTCAAAAAATCTGTATAGCCTTTAATCAGTACCGACAAAATATTAATGAACAAAGTGAATAATGGCTTATGATTATTGAATGCAAGTATGCACGCATTCAGTCCACATGCTGGTACCCAGCTGAGAAAGCAATACATTTTGGACATTCTGGTGGAAAACAGCAGATGAAAAATGCCTTAGTCCCAGTGGGTGCAGGTTTGTGCATTTTCACAGAGCAATGGTGCCCAGCATCACTTGATTTAATCACGACAGGTCGAAGAGGAAAACATGTCAGCATCTCCATGCAGTGCTGTCACAACATAATAGGAATAAACTAAAATGAGTTCCCTGCCTGGGATTTGCGTTTGGCATAAAATCTAATCTCACTACTCGGTAGGGGTGGCGATGCATAATAAGGTTGATTACTGAAAATGATTTGAGGAGCCTGCCCTAAATGAAGGGCATAGTGGAACAGCTAAACATGAGCAAATGTCCAAAATGTGTCCCATGGCATTTGACATACTCACACTATTTTAATACAGTGCATGATGGCTGAGATGGTTCTGACTGATGAACTCTGGGTTTGAGAGTCATTCCCTGAGGTACTCTGCATGTTTTCTGGATCGTGAGAGGACTTGCAGGGGTCATACTCCCACTGCAATCAGATGACTGATAAGACATGGCTCATCAAAGCTAATTCAATAGGGCACAGGAGCACCTGTGGCTTTCTCCTTGGTAACTATCACAACAAACACAGTGGTGCTGGAACAGTGGGTGTTCAATTTGCCGGCGCCTAACATCATTACATGATTAGACACATCCAAATTAAAGTGAGACAGAACATTGCTGCAGTTAACTCATTGACAATGGCAGTACCTTTTCCTTAGAAAGGTATCTGTCATGAGAAAAAAAAATGCGAGTCTGTTTCTGTGGATGCTCTTGGTTAAAAAAAAGACACGTATTTGTGAAATATCAGATGACTTGCCTCAAATGGAATATTATTAGATTACATATTGTATATAATTTAATTGATTTAAATAAATCAAATTCTTTGATTAATATGCCATTTTTGATTAACAGTATTGTTTTGGTTAGCCTTTATTTATTTATCAATCATTCTTTGGTTGCATAATCCTGGTCAGGGTCAAGGTGGATCTGGGGCTTACGTAAGGAAGACTGTCCCTGAGGCACTAAAACATTCTGGATGGCATGCCGGTCTATAACATGGCATGACGCACACACACATGAGGGTTGGAGGACACCAAAGAAGCACCTGGAAAAACATGTGAAACTTGCCACAAGTATTAAAGCCTTTTCTAATATAATATAATATAATATAATATAATATAATATAATATAATATAATATAATATAATATAATATAATATAATATAATATAATATAATATAATATAATATAATATAATATAATACGGTTGTTTATTGAAATTGGTAAAATAAAACCTGGTGATTTGTTATCAAAATTATACCTTTCTTGTCATCATATACAGTACCTCGGATTTGACTGTATCCATGCAATGGTCCAAATGTGTCACTGTTTCCGACGTTCTGAGCCTCTGTAACTGTCATCAAAGTACAGAGGAGGAAAAACTGCTCAAAACCTGTGATGAGATTTTCATTGCTTGTCAGATAAATCTGACAAGAAAAAAAACCCACGGTGATACACACTGTTAAGGTCCCCATGATTGTGTTTTATTGATCTGTAGACAGCATTTCAAAATCAATTGCAATGCTCTTGTTCTGTTAAATCTATGGTCAAGGGTCACCCTGCATTAACAAATTTATTATGTTGCTGGCCCCAAACATTGCTGCTCTGACAGTTATTACACACCTAACTTACCTATTCAGCACTACATCAGTATGAGCTGCAACAGTGTCTGACATTGGCATAGTTCAAAGGTCACTGCTAGGTGGATAAACAAGACATTGTGGCAGGCAGCAAACAGACAAGACAATGTAGTGCACATACAGTCCAAGGGTATGAGGTTTCAAAAGAAACCTTGTGTTTTTCCCTCACACCCATGATTATCACTCGAAACCTGCAGGATTATTTTATCTGATAAATCTTCAGGAGGGTTGTAAAAAACCAGGGTGAAAATCACTTGGACTTATAAGCTGTATTGCTTTTAATAATCACACATGGGTAATATCCCAAGATCTAATATCTCTAATATCCTCCTAGAAAGAAATAAAAATCTAAATTATAAATCAATTAACAATTTTGCTTTTATAAGAGATCGTTCTGCCTTGTTAAGAATCATTTAAATGGGCAATAGACTGTTACTGTACTGGTATTGCATGGCTTAATTTTTTATTCTCTTTAAGATTAAGTCTATTTCTTTGACCTATACTTTAAGAACTTATTCATATCAGAAATTCGACTTTCTTTTATTCTTTCTTTTTTTATATACCTTTTCATATTGTTCCTTGGTTTCAGCACATTCCTCCTGTTATTAGCAGGAATATAATTGGAGTGAAAAAAGGAAAGAAAAACAGGCTATGCGGGGCCCTGATGTAACACCGGCCCTTAAACAGCGCGACCCACGCGCCCCTTGCTCCCTTTTCCTGCGTGTCCGGCTCGTGCGTGCGCGCGCTTCCCGCGTGCTCCATATGTGGAGTGAACGGCCCAACGGAGCGGAGTAATGCAAGATGGGAGTGGTTCCGTTATGAGGTCACGGAGAGGCACAGAGCGGAGCGCGCGCAGCAACGGCAAAGGCAACGGCAACACACACACACGCGCACACACAGACAGAGAGACAGAGAGAGAGAGAGAAGACAAAACATGAGCTGTGCGACAGAGGCAGGAAACGTTTTATTCACGCGGCCTTAATTCGAGCGAATTTCCGACGGACAACTCGTTTTTTTTTCACTTCTTTTCTAAAGGGAAGTGTGAGCTGAACGCAGTGCTCTTGTTCTTTTGCTGCTGGATCTTTGTTGGAACAGGAAGAAATTCCCCTGCTTGCGTAAGAGAAAAAAAACAGACCGAAAAGACTCCGGTGCATGAGTCCGAGGAGGAAAGTTTTCCCGTCTGAAAAGCGAGAGAACTCGGCTGAGCCATGCACGCGCTGTACAGCGTGGGGTAGCCGTGTCGTGTCCTGCGTTTGAGGGGATTTCGGGGACGTGTGTAAAGTTTACCGGGGGTTCTTCTCATGCGACAGAAGACGGACGGATCCCGTCACGCGCTCTCTTAGAGCTATTGTTCGCAAGCTTTTTTTTTCTTCTTTTTTTTTTGGCTGAGAGATCCTGTGTTCCTAACATCGGGCAAACGGGGAGACAACTTGGTTGGATTTACGATTACTTTGTTTTTGTCCCACGGTCTCTCCATCATCGGTCCCCGCCTTCAGGATGCACGTTCTTATGAAATGCGCGTTGATCTCGCGGCTCGCGCTGCTGCTGCTGTTGGTGAGCAGCAGCCGCGCGCTGTTGTGTTTGCCCTGTGACGAGTCCAAGTGCGAGGAGCCGAAGCAGTGTGTCGGCGCCGTGGTGCCCGGGATCTGCGGCTGCTGCTCGGTGTGCGCCAAGCAGAAGAACGAGAGCTGCGGCGGTGTGTACGGCCTGTATGGCACGTGCGACGCGGGGCTGCGGTGCGTGATCAGACCCCCGCTCGACGGCGGCTCCATCACGCAGTACGAAGTCGGAGTTTGCGAAGGTAACTGACAAGCCCGAGGGCTGCCCTTAACGCAGCTGTGCTTCTCCGGCGGAAAGTTGGGTCTGCACACGCTGGGGTTCACTTCAAGTCCGAACTCGTGGGCTTAACCACCATTTTAGCCCTTCTCACTTTGTACAGCCTGCCATTAAAGAAAAAGAGCAAAGCACTAGACTATACCTAGAAATGTCACGCATCAGTCAAGCCGTTCAACTAGACCACAAGAATCGGACGATCAGATTCACACGATGCCAATACGAATCATGTAGTGCGATTTAATCAAAATTGGCACTAATTGAAACTGAAGTGGTGAAAGTTACTGAAAAGGCAGAAAGTCAAATATGTGATTGTAGCATAAATTCATATATTGCACCACACAAAGTTTTAGTAAACAGAGTGTTTATTGTACAGCGTGCAAAGCTGATCTAAAATAACTGGAGTGCTGAAGGACGCTACAGCTGTTTACTGTAAACATGCTTCCCTGGGAGTGTTTACAGAAGCCTTCATGGAGAAGAGAGAGAGAGAGAGAGAGAGTAAGGGGGCAGGTTGACTAATGTGTTTGCAGTATGTTGGTTTTGCATTTCTGTGAGATGTTACTAAGAACAGATTCCGTGCTGTTTTGGGACGAGGTACCAGCCTCCTTCCACCAAGGCTCCTTGTTTTTTTCTCTTTTTCTTTGGAATGTCGGCTATGTGGCTCAGCTTGCGTATCCCATCGTGTGTTTTACACCAGAGGACAGAAAGACGACAGCTTCCGATCACAAGTGTCAGAAGTCGGCATCATGCCCTGTACACACACTCCCTTCACATGCTCAATAACATTATCATGATGTCGCTGTTAGTACTAATGTGACAACTAGTCTGATGCAAAGACTCATTTATCTTCTTGCTAAACAGAACATTTCCTACTTGTTGAATAGAAAGACAATCATTAGAACAAAGAAGGAGTTAAGTGATGTAATAGAACCGAAATGATTAGTGTACCGGGACAAATCAGAACCATGGCTACACGCTCAGAAAAAATAGTACTAAACTGTAGGTTTTCTCGGCACTGTGGGGTATTTTATACCTTTAGGTAAAAAGTTCATTTGCACTAGTCTGAATTAATGGACCAGTGTGTTAACTTGGTCTGTGTTCCATTTGGTTCGCTTTTGCTTCACACATTAAAACGAATCAAAATGCGTCACTAAAAGTTATGTATCTGATGTTTTTCAGATTGGATCTGAGTCACTTTTGTATGTGTCCCTAGATCAGATATACATCTGATACACAGTCATGCAACTTGAATGAGATTGGGCAGATCAGAATTCTTGTGTATTTTTACCTTACATTTACGGCATTTGGCAGACCAAATGCTGTAAATCTCTATGTGTGCGTTAGGGAGCTGACGTCATCAGTCAGCATCAGCAGCGCTGAAATTTCATTGCAGTGCTGGCAATAGCTTCTGAAACAGCTAAAGTGTTTATGACAAGAAATACAGCCGACTAACTGCTTACCAAACTCTAGAGCAGTTTTTGCTAAAATCACATCCATCGTTTGAAATGAATTAGTGGGCGCACAGATGAGATGTGTTTATGACAAGATGGTGTGAGCAAAGAGGTACTGATATGTCAGACAAAAGTCAGTTCTCATTATGAACATGATCGTATGGGACATGAAAATACGATCTGAATTGAACAGTGTAGCTTGTGGTGTGAACGTTGCCTTACTGCTCCTAGAGGTCAGATCATGTTGCCACCATAAACTAACTGCTTCATACAGTAGTTCGTTGGGTACCATTCCAAGTCCAAACCAAGACTTCATCCAGAAAGGGTCTCTGTGTGGTTGTTTTAGATTGCACTAAACAAACCACACCATGGGGGTAAACAAGCCAGAGGTCGATTTAATCATACTAAACATGGAAGGTGTGAAAACAGCCTCTGTTACAGGGTGCATAAGATGTACCCTTAAGATACCACCCTGGTGACAAGAGTGGGTACAGTTTAGTAGTCTAATGTGCTGTTATATATATATAAAACAGCACATTAGACTGCAAACTAATGATGAGACCTGATGTTTTTGTTGTTAGGACTGGTCCTGAACTTGGTTAGAAGACATACTATGCTCAGTGCTGTGGGTCAGATTTCAATGCAACTGATTATGAAAACATGCCGAAGGCGTCTTGGCTGCTTTGCGTGTAATCTCTTAGGTGACATCTAATGTAATCCAGCCAAGAAAACAGACTAGGATAAAGTGTCAAAGCAATGCCTGCCACAGGAATGCAAAAGATCAAAGCCAGCATTACAAGAGCTGCGGTTTTGGACCTAATATCCTATGCTAGAGTGACCCCACCCTAACCCTGTTACAAGCTGAGATCAGGGTCAATCTATTGAAGTACTCTATAATCTATGCACAATATGTTTTTATATCAAGCTTCACATTCTCTGAAAGGCCTATAGTGTATGTGTGTCGGTCTAAGAAAACCAATCGGACATCACTGTGGTTGGTTTGAGACGGACAGCCAAAAAAGATGAAAGATCGAGTTTTTGGCCGAAATTGTGTTTTTTTTTGCCTTTAATCAATTTTGACACCTCATAAACACGCTTTATCAAAATGGCTTTATTTGCTTTTTCTCAGACATAAAACAGGCTGCAGAAAGATATCTAAAACCTTACTACTGTAGCTAAGTCAGATTTTCTCATATAGAGAATGTCATGCAGCGTCTCATGTGTACCCAACACATCCATCTCAGTGTGATAATCTGCACATTGAACTCCACTCTGAGAGCTGACGTTTCAGGTCCTGTGTTAACATAAGAGTCACAGGTTCCCATGGGACACTGCCTTTACTCTGTAGCGCTGTAACAGAGGAATTCCATTAAGCCCTGGCTTCCAACACACTGCATAGCACATAACAGTAAAATATACAGGCTGTTATTTAGTATACTGGGCTCTGTAGACCACACACATGGTCTGAGTCACAATTTAGATCTTATACCACTGCACATAAGTTAATAGCCATGTAATTTACTAATCATTAATGAAATGCTCCAAGAGAAACATTGGACAAGATGCTTGTTTATATTAAGGGAATTTATAATTGTCTGAAATGCTTTTCGGCAAGGCTAGTATGGTTCTTTTTTGCATAATAAGAAAATAAGTGGATGGTTATGATTTGGATGTAGATTTGCAAACATTTAGTCATTATTCAAGCTTTTATAGATTTTGTTTGCAAAAGAACAATCAGCTAGTTCCTTTTCATTCTGTAATAAAAAAAAAAAACAGGCCTGTCAGAAGATTGTGCTATATGAGCAATGCTTAAAAAGAATAGAAATCAGGAAGCCTCAGAAAATTGATGATACTCCCCAGAGTGTTGGTGTTTTTAATTAACAGTTTGAGAATAAAGGTAAACTGAGATTAGGGAAAAGGACAGAGTAATATCAGATAGCGGTATGTATGAATATATATAGGTAGATTTAATCACCCTGAGGACTTGAAGTATAAACGACTGATCAATAGACCAGAGCACTAATCATTGCGGCTCCATTACAGCACAGTACACACAACCTGAAAGTGCTAAAATGTGAAAACATCTGTAGTTAACTCTTCAACTTTGTTGACCCAGCATTTATGGATACTTTAAAATAATGACCAGCACCATCATCACAAAGAGTGATGCACAAACTGTGCACATACAGTATGGGTTTGTTTGTTCCCCAAACTAATTGTAGGCAGGGCTAGTGCTGAGCCAGGAAGGAGCATAAAAAGTGAGCGCACATAAACACTTCCTTTTCCCCTTGTTTTTGCAGTGCAACGGAGGAATGTGTGCGCTCGGCCTGTTGCAGCCTATCTGAGTTTTCAGCCCTCTGGCTGGGTGTCAGCCCAGCTGTCTGATGGCAAATTATTTAGCGCCTTCAAAACAACACATATTAATCCCAAAAGAGCGAAGCACGTATGGCACTCGCGCTCGCCTGGGAAGCATGGTTATTTACTCGCATATCCTGTCAAACATTCTTTCACAAGCTTCCAATGACAGTTTGCCTTGGAATGCAATGGCACGAGGAGTCGGCGCAATTTATCCGTGCAGCCTGATGCTCGAATCACCCCATCCGGCGTAGCGGTGCATTTCGGACACGGCGACTGTACGCGTGTGTAAAACACGACTGGAACTTTCCTGAATACAAGTGTATCGAGGTTTGTCTCCCACGAGCTGATTATCAGTGTTGAGTTTGGCACCGGCGCCTTGGACCCGTTTGCCGGTTCTGCATCCAAACTTTTGCGCCGAGTCCCTGCTGCCAGTATTGCAATGTCATGCACTAAAATCACAATCTGTCTGGCTGGGAGAATAATCAGCAGGCTTTATTGCATAATTGACTGAAAAGTGGGCAAAGGGCATATGGAATTACATGCGGTCGGTTCAGAGATGACAACAAAGGCATGTCAGTCCTTGTTTTCATCATACACATACTCAGGCTTCTTCCTGTAAATACAGGAGAACCATGTTGCTCTTAATCAATGTCAGGTAGACACATTTTTATGGAATTATTTTGGAAATAGCTAAATACCTTGAAACAAGGCTTGGTAATTGGTAAGAACCTTTCTTTCCTAGTTTGACTGGCTTATATTCCCCCTAGCCAGACTTGTACCTTTTCTATATTTTTATACATCAGGTTTTGTATTTACCTCTCCATTTTCCCATCTATTGTTGCGATGCCAGCAGATATAAATTGCTCCTGGCCAGCTCCTAAAAACACTCTTTAGAATAAAGCTTTCAGCTTTCTTTCTTCTACGTTCTGCAGACATTCAGAATGCAACTCTGTATGTCTGCCCTTGTCTTTTTTATTCTTTGTCCCTTGTAAAAAAAAAAAGAAAAGAAAAAAAAGGCCAGATTACTTTTGTCAGTGAACACAGGTTGCCTTGTGTAGTCAGGGAAGACAAGCGGAAATGCTTTTCCTCGCCCTTAGCAGCCTCCCTGTCACTCTTTCTTCCAGTACAGAGCAGCGTTGGAGATGGAGGAGCGAGACGCAGGGGGTTTTGGTGATTATCGTTCCCAAGCTCCAGGCTAGAGAAGTGAGACTTTGGCAAAAAGCCTTCCTGGCATGAATGAGGAGAGGTGGATGCTGCGCCCAGGGAAAACCAGCTGCACATCATGGCCCAAAATCCCACACCTTCATCAAGTCTGAGCCACGAGTGCCAAACTTTCCTGAACATTACCGCAAGCTGTATACATATATATATATATTTAGATAGACACTCTCCGGCTATTGTTTAGTATATATTATGTGCTCTGTGTTAAAAAGGCTCTTTTTTTCGGACTGAACTTATTAATAGGTTTTATGGATGCAAATTAGCTAATGCCTTGTGCTTCAGGAAGGTCTCTAGCTTGGATAACAACCTGGTGCCACTGTGGGCACAGCAGCGAAATGAGCCGCCGTAGCTGGACGAGCTGTAATTTGAGGACTGCTGGGTTTGTGGTTTAGCTACACTGATATTTTAAATGCAGTGGATATATTACACCGGAATGTGGTTAATGTTTTTCGTTTTTTTTATTTTATGAGGATGATTTGCATAATTTTTATGAGACTGCGTTAGCTGCATGTTTGTTTAGGAGTTGATCTTTTATTAAGTAACGTTTAAGGTAGTGGTTGTCGTCATTATGTAGCTTTATAAGTTATGGTAATGATCAGCTCTCCAGATTTGACTGAAATTAATTTATTTAAATAAAAAAAATGATAGAATATTGCTTTCTGCAATGACGTGGTTTAGAGAATTCTTTAGGGGAAAGATAATAAAAGTGTCACCTTATCCTTGAACAAACTTACGGAATTGTTGTACTATCCCCAGAATACTGCAGAATGAGCTTTCCTTAAACTTGCTTGGCTTGGGAAGAGTGTCAAAACACAACCATGCTTTTAAACGATGTTCTCTACCCGCTCTCACGGAACAGAAATCTAATCTGTGCAGCTATATACAACTTGTTCTGGAACGTAGAAGGCTCCAGGACTTGAAATGGCACCGTTCGTGAAAAAAAAAAAAAAACAGCCCATGTGAAAGAATGAGAGATGCAAGGGAACTCGGCAACATGTCTCTCAGCGTTGTTGCCAAGCCGAGGCTCTGCGTGTGGCTCAGACCACCAGGAGAGTGTTTATTGTACGAGCCCCTTGCCAGGCTAGAAGCAGACATGTTTGGCCAGAAGTGCACCAGCTTGAACTTCCTCACCCTGCTATATGACCCACGGCTTGTCTGGGGAGCCTGGCTTAGTTATGTTGACGGTATCTATTCAAGGTCATCGTGAAGACAGGCGGATGCCTCTTTCAGGCAGTCCGGTCACACGACATGCTCTGGAAGATATGGAGTGCGTTATCTAGAGTACCAAGATTAGTTTGTACCTGTTTATACCTATAATATTATATTAACTTATATTTTTACTTCCTCTTTATTATTTATTATACGTATACAGTACATCAATGCCATGTTAGGACTGAAGGAAAATACAGATGCTGTGTACTCTGCTGCACACACTATAGGCATTGTGCTGTGCAGCTGTGATCACACCCAGCATGTTTAATTCCAATGGCTGAATGGCTGGGCTGCCTCTGGGAGCTATATCACCAGCAGCCATGCACACATTCAGCCCCTTATGCAAAAGGGAAGTGGGTGTCCACCCAAATACATTCAGTATTTAAAGGGATCAACCTTTTTTTTTTTTAAGTACCATTTATTTATGGTACACTGGGCATGATTTGGAAAAACACAATGCATTTGATGCAGCTGCTTCCTCATAGGGCATTATGCACAGACACATTCCCGCATGATGCAATTTATAGCTGTTATTACACATGTAAACTGGACTTAGGGTTAAACCAGAAGTACCCAGGAGCTGTGAGACACTACACAAGTTAAAAAGCAGCGTGTGGTTTATATCTGATGTGACCCTGGCTAGATTGATGTTGGCTTTGTTTGAGAAAATCATGCACAAGGCAATTTATTGCACAGTTGTCAAGCAGTAAGATACTGCACTGTTTTCCACTGTTATATATTAGCCACTAAGAAAGGAGAATTTCACTAGACAACTCGATGACCTTCATGGGAAAAGGAAGCATCCATAGAACGGGCCTTTATTTACTGGCTGCATTCGGTACAGGCAGAGATCGCAGAATGCGCCCACATTACACACCCACGAGTAAACCTCCATACATGTACTAGCACTTGTACAAAGGGGATGTACAGTACAGTATAGTTTTGTCTTCTCCCCCATCTGAACACACACAAGCTGGAACCCCAGTCCACATATCAGTTATGTGTATTTGCACTGTAAATAACATTTCATAACGTGGCTCAGAGAGTGTAGTGCCACAAGGTTATGGGTTATTCTTATTTCAGAATTAGTACCAAAACTATGATGTTTAAACGATGTTCCTTTGTGCTTTAAAATATTCTTGTCATTAATTTACATATCCTTAATTATTGTCATTGTATATGTGCTATAATTCTGTAAACATTATTAGGAGCTTAAACTTTAGTTATTTTTAACTGCAAAGATATAATTTTTCCCCCTGTAAATCAGCTTGTCTTTATGCTTCATAAATATTTATTTCCCTTTGATCCTTACTCAGATGAAAACTGGGATGATGACCAGCTCTTGGGATTTGAACCATGCAATGAGAACCTGGTTACGGGCTGTAACATAATCGACGGGAGGTGTGAATGTGACAGCGTACGAACATGCAACAACCCATTCGAGTTTGCCAGCGAGGAGGCTTGTCAGACAGCCCTGAAGAAGATTGAAGGTAATAATCGTTGTCTTCTACTCTGTTTTCACACAGCATCTCATCCACAGCTATGGTTTAAATATAGCTTCATAAAAATTTTCATTCGTAAAAGTCCATCGGCGGAAGTGTTCATTTGGTTTCTCTATTCAAATGAACTTTGAATCTGATGGATGGATCTTATTAGGGATCTTGGAGGGAGACTTTACTAAATTATACGAGGGGAGGTAGAGTCAAATCGGGACGTGTGGTGAAATTTCTGTGATGAGAGGTGAGAATCCGACTGACATTTACAGAAGATTCCAAGCACAGTACAGTACGGTGATGAGACTCAGTAAAACATTTGAATGGTGCAAACATTTTAAAGGAGGCCATACATCTGTGATTGACCATCATGGCTGAGTTTTCCCGGAGCTCATTGTCATCGCACGTGTGAACATTCAGCAAGTTCAACGCCTGAGCCTTGAAAATCGGTAGATAACCTGTTACCAGCTTGCAGAAGAGACGCATCTGTCTGTGGGAACTATACACATAGTCATTCACCATCACACGTGCACATTGCAGGAACTCGGCTGGGAGTTCCCCGTATAGTCCGGACCACGGTCCAAGCAAGTTCCACATGTTTGGGCCGTTAAAGGAGTTCCTGGAAGTGAAGCAGGCAGTCCTGTCATGGCTCCGGCTTACTGAGAAATCGTTCTACTTTGATGCTCTACGGTACTCTCTTACCCGTGTTCTGTCGTTCTGAAGTCCAGGTTTGACTTGAACACTCCTTGAACAACACACACTCCCTCACCAGTATGTTACATTCTTCTACCAAAGCAAAATAATCTGTAATTAAATTGGTAATTGAAATGAGCTTCCTCGTTTGTACTGAGTAGCTTAGAAATTATTAAGACAGACAGTAATCTCTGTGGATAATTTACATACCGATTTAACCTATGATCTACTTTAGGCATTAGGAAATTAATCGCAATTCTGATCTAATACATAGGCAGGAGATTGAGTAGGATGGAAATGTCATGTCCTGTTTTTGCGCGAGCTAACTTGGGATCAACAGCAGATGTGACATGTCAGTCTATCCAAACCACATGGCTTCTGACTCTGTTCCACTGAACAAATGCAACAGGCAGGAACATAAATCAACTCCTTTGCTCTAGCACCTCTATTTGCTGTAGCACCTTCTTATGCAACTAGGTTACTGGACCAGCAATATCTCAAGATCGTAGTAGATTATGAGTTTTATTACAGTGCACAAGGCTGAACACTGCTCTGTATGGGCTCATATCGATTAAAACAAAAGCTTACACATGTTGTTAAAGCGGCTTCCTCCGGGTTAGACTACGTATAAGTATATAAGATATGAATATGTGCCTGCTCTGTTTTTTCTTTTCCTTCCTTCCTCTAGCGGTATTTATTTCGATCAGCTGAATTGTTCATTAAGAAATCATAGTTGGTTTCTGTAGAAATTCAGAACAGCACATCATTTCTTAGTCCTTCTGCTCTCTTCTACTCAGCCAGTGCAGAACATTTTCCTGGAAATGTTCGGAGCTTAATGATTTTTTATCGTATTTTGCCGTGCTTTTTTTTCCCCCCTCCTACGTACGGTGTGGTGAGAAGAGTAAATGTTTTCCTTATCGTTTTTGAGGGGGGACCATGTTGTTTATACGTTTTCAGGTTTCTTTGGAAGTCTGTGATTAACAAACAGCTTAACTTGCCCAAAGCTGATAAGCGCTATCAGAATGCAAATGGTGCATTGAAGAATGTAGTTCCTGATGGACACACACTTAATTCTTCTCATGTGCCTGTGTGTTCAGGTTAGATTGGCAGCGCACTAGCAATTAAACTCCAAAATATATGTTTGTTATCACACGGTTCTTGGCAATAGTTGATGGCCTTTTCTAGTACGGTACTGTAGGTGTAGTTTCGTCAGCGCTATAGCTGGCTGCGGTTCTTTTTAAGCATTCCCTGCAGTGATTCATCTTAATAAGCAGTTGTTATCTTGTTTTGACTGATTTGGATTGTTGTGTAATTGTCACTTGTTTATTGGGATGTTATGTCTAGCCCGGACTAATGTTTTGCATGTATGTGTGTGTGCGCGCTATTGTTGCTGATAATGCGCCTAGCTTTGGCTGCTGTATTTGGACCTGTGTAGCTCTGTCTCCTTGGACAGCTCACTATGGTGATGGTTGGGGATTGGGACACACTTCTGCGCTGCAGTAGTGGTATGTCCTTGGTGGTTATCATTTACATAAGAAAAACATTACTGCCACGATCCATCAGCTCAGCCCATAATTTTGCATTGGGTGTCTGAAGACACAGTAAGAGCTTATTGATTTTACATTTAACAATCACTTCTGTTACGGAGAATTGGAACCTTCTCTATAATATGATTAAGCCCTGTCCCCTACTCCTATATTTGCTTTTTTTTTTTTTTTTTAATTGCTGGCAGCAGAGGAGAGGAAAAGGACAGAGATGCATTTATACTAACTACTGCACTTGGAATGTAGGTTTATGATTAAAGCTCATTCATCTTGTTTTATCTAGAAAATCTCATTCTTTCTGGATAAAAAAAAAGTCTGGTGGAAGAGTCCATTTTTCAGGAATTCTGTGTCTATACACTGAATAGCCATAACATTCATACCACCATTATGTATACTGAATAACCCTGATTACCAATTATATGCCATTAAAGTGTTGACAGGATTGTGGGCACCTAGAGCATATTTATGTCTGTATGATTCCCCAGAAAAGCCAGTGTAGCACAAATTGCTGAAAAAAGTCAACTCTAGCTTTGATAGAAAGGTATCAGAACACTCAGTGCATCAGAGCTTGCTGTGTATGGAGCTAAGCAGGCAAACAGCTCAGCTTAGGGTGTTGCAATTCGATCGAGCATCCATGCAGGAAAAACGAGACACCACCTTGCAATGTAAAAAGACTTGGATCTGCTTCTAACATCCTGGTGCCAGAAAACACATCGCACATACAGAGGTCTTGTGGGGTCACGCCCCGAGGGGTCAGCACAAAGGAACTCTAAAGCCTTGGAGGTTTTGATGTTAAAGGTTTTAATGATTTGTTTATACAGATTAGCCATAGCATTAAAACAGTTAACATTAAAACTCCCTAAATCCTAGGAGGTTTTTAATGTTGATGGTTTTAATGTTATGGCTGATTGATTATTAACAAAGAAGTTTTACCATTGGTGGTGAATGCAGTTTTTGATGGGTGCTATAAATACATAGGGTAAATATAGCAAGTAATAGTAATACCAGCCAAAAAGGAACAGACATCTGAAAGGGCAGAAGAAGACTGATAATGATGCTCCCTGCCTTTCCTTGGTGGTTGCTAATGACCATTTTCCTGTGGACCAATCCCACTATGAAACTAAGAGAAATCAATCCTCAGAAGAACTGGAATAATATGCTGACCTTTGACGGCTAACTAGATTTTTTCTCAAGGTGTGGAAAAATGTCAGAGTGGTAAATCATAGTTAGGCCTGTCTGTGGATGGTGAGACTGCTTGAAGATGTTGACCAGGATCGCAAGGTTCGTCTTCAGTGTTTTCCAGGGAGTTTTGAAAAAATTAACTTTCAACCAAGCCATTATAAGTCAGAAAGGATCAAATAAAAATTCTGTCAGAAAAAGCGAGTAAATACTTGGACACCGAATGGAGATTCCAGTATGCTGCTATGCTTGACTTGAAATGAAAGACACATGAATGTTGTTTTTTTTTTTTTCCTTCGGACTGATGGTATCTGTCTTTAAAAGTTAAAAACAAACCTAACAAAACATATTGAGGCAGTGGCGCTGTGGTATACATGTTTTTGGGTCCAGGATGATTCGAAACGTCTTTATCAGGGAGAACTGGCCTTGAAGGACATGACCTTGGGGGAAATTCAAAAGCAACGAGAAATGTCTCTGACTGTTTCAGAGAATCTGATTTTGAAATTAACATGGAAGTGAACGATAGTCTTTCAATGACCCTGTCCTGGAAACCTAAGGCTGTAATTTTGTAAACTAATGAAACTACTTTTAGAAACCAGCACTTGATAGTGCAGTGATTACGAGAACATTATTTGCTTTTGATATTGGAGTGGAAGCCTGTCTGGAAAATTGCTTTTGATAAACCATAAAACAGCGGCTAAAGCAGCACATGTGCAGATTACTGGTGAGAGACTGGATTTGAAATATGAGACAAGTGTGCGAGTACATTTAAGGGGACAGTGGGAAAAAAAAAAAAAGCGAAAGAAAGTGCTAGAAACAGGAAGTTTTGTTCTCTGGGAGTCTGCTGTGCCGTGAAATTTGGTTCCTCTGGCCCAGCTAGGCCAAAGCACATTAAAGGAAATGCTTAGCATTCCTGCCATAGAGCTGTGTCTCTGACGCTATGGCAGGATTACAGTGGAGAATATTTGTTCTGGGGAGCTGGCCATGCTAATTGCAGGCCCCGTTGTGTGCAGGGAGAGTGCAGGTGCTCGTGCCAAAAGCAACATGTTTCTGTTCAGCTCAACAATGTCCTGTTTTCGAGGAGAACACTACGAGTGCGGAGGGAGTCGTTTTCTTCTTATCCTGTCAAGCGGTGCACACCAACACATTTTTTTAAAAAGGGTTGAACTTTTTACCAGTGACTTATAGGCAACACTGTGGCATGAAGAAACAATTAAAAGTCCATTAGTGTCTATAGATGCCTGTTGCAGCCCATTGTTGTGTATGTTAATTGATTATTTGTGGGGGCTGAGTGTAATTAATCTTGGTGGCTATTGAAAGCTTTGTAAACAGATCCTTAGCATTCCTGCTGTGCTTTATTTTCACCTCCCCTGACATTGGCACATGGGAATGTTTGGGGACATCTATTTATTCAGCATGAGTGTGGTGCACCTCCTCCGTCCTGAAGAAAAGATTAAGCGCCTATGCAGCTCCTTAAAGCTCGCCCAAAATATACTCTCTTCAATCTTTACACAAGACTATAATGACAACTATAATGCCTCACCTTTTCTCCCCTAAAAGCTCAGGATGATGGTAGAATTTTGCTTTGTTCTCTCGAGACAAAGCATTAGTGACATTACCATTGATTCCTCCACTATTGCTAGTAGCGGTCTTGGCCAAAGAACTACAGTCTATTAGTAGAACTTCCCTTAGGAAATTCAGTCTAATTCACTTACTTTTGATGATGTAAGTCTGCTTGACACTTTGCACCGAGCACTAAAACCACAATATCATAAAAGAGTAATTAATCTACATTTTCAGATCTCTTTCATTTTTTTTCGTTGCTTTTAAGCTCATGTTCTTTTAGTGCCCTCAATGGTATAGCCCAAGTTGTACACCAGGATTTAAATGTCTACTTAATTCATTACAAAGCTCTCACCAATGATCCATAGGTAAGTCCAGTTTTCAAAATCATTATCCCAGAAAATATGTATTACAGTATAATAAGTAAGGCAGTGGAATTCATAATTTATATGTAATGGCGTTGACAATCTATAAGTGTTTAAAGATCCATCGGCCATGAAAACTGTTAAAGATTTTTTTAAAGTCTGTTCTGCTGTAAAGATACTTGTGTGTGGAATTTCAAACGAGTTCCTGGATTGAGAGATTTTGGGGTTTGAGATTATCTTACATCAAACTCAGATGCTTTAAGGAAGTCTCAGAAGAGCTGCAGTTTTTACCATTCAATGCACTGTCGCACAAAAGTGCAGTCTTTTTGAGCCAAGCTATTCTGTCCTTTGTATGTGGAACAAAGGCAATCAAATCAATAGTAATGTGTCCAGGCTTCCAGACTGGGAGAGCTGCCAATAGCCAAGTATTGACCTCTGAGTGCCATAAGAGTGTGAGCTACAGACTAAGGCCAGGGTTATACTTGACATCTGACAGTCCTGCATGCGGCAGCCATACTCATTGTTCACAGCCAGTCTCGGTTTGAGACTATATTTCTTGTGTCCTATCAATAAGATCAACTGCATTGCTTCACATACTGGCCTTGTACAATGTTGATGTGTCACATAAATTTTTGTAAATGTCCAATTAATGCAAAAAGACAAAAACAAATGTGCGACAGCCATCATGCTTACATACTGTAAAACTGTCAGTGGACAAAGTCAAAAGAGCAGCTGAAGTTTCATACATTGTGCAACTCCAATATCAAAGCTCTGCGTAATGGCTGATCTAGCTAATACCAATCGGGTCCTTCAAGTAACCAAGCCAATTATCCGCTTGCCAAGCTATGCAAAACATCACAGACATTTTGGTGTGATGTGTGTGATCTGTGCGGGGACAGTCAGCACGATCAAACAAACTCACATCGTGATTTATTGTAAAGAGACCAATTCTGATACCAATCGAGCATCAAGTACCAGGCATGTCCTGCTCCTGATACGAGTGCTTGGTATTCACTAGACTTAATTTATCTGAGAACACAATACTTATGTTTTTGAGAAGTGTCATAGTCTCAGAGCACTTACAGTGAGCTAACACATCTAAAGGGCGTGTGACACAAATGTTCAATAAAATAATCTTGTAGTTCAAAAGCTGACATGTGTTCTAGTTGGAAGATTCATTCAGCCTGCCTGACTGTTGTAAAAGCCACATTGCTATAGAACAGCCAGTGTTTAGAGGAGGAAGACTCTGGGGTACGCCTTGATGCAGACATATAGACGAAGTTTACTTAAAATAGGGCTGTTGAAAGGTTGACATTTAAGCCTGTGATTGCCTTGACAATTGCCTCCTTTACAAAAAGTCACTTATGTCACTTACTTTTATTCCCTTTCCTTTTTTTTTTTCTCTGTGATTGCTACAAAACCATGATATGCGATAAGCCCGTTTTCCCTCAGCTGCTGCTTTCTATCCAGAGATTACCAAGCGGAGACATTTTGACCAAAAGATTTCAAACATGAAAAGGCAAGTGTGCTGATATTTTGGGGGTCACAGAGGTGTTTGTTTCCTAGCCAGATGTTGACATTCGTGGTTAGTCTGTCAGAGATTGCTGGGTTTAAAGGTGTGGCACAGTGCGCATTGATTTAGGATGCATCACTTTTGGACATACTCTGGTGTTGATTTTTTTTGTCCTAAGAGCATCAATATTTTGCGTGTTAAAAGATAATAGAAAAGCTTTTAGGAACAACTGTTTTGTCCTCTGCGTTTGTTTCTTAATTACACAGATGTTCGCATATAGCATCTAAATTAAGGTGTTTTTATGAATATGAACATGTTTTGCTATTCAGTTCGTTTGACTTGGTCTAAGAGGACTATGCGTTGCTTTCTGACATGTAATAGCCTATAAGATTAACTTTCACCGTGGTTGCGTTTTGAAATCATCCTCTAAGCCAACTTGTATTGAGGGCACTTTTAGACATTTCAGTTCATTTTCTGGGTCTGAATGAGACCAAAATTAATAGCTTTGGTTTGTTCGCTATTTGATTTGGTTCATTTTCAGTTTTCAATTTTACGCCGCACATAATTAAATGAGGCAAGCCAAAGGACTGTGTAAGGCTGCAAGCACAAACCTAAAACTCTACATGTATTGGTCAAAAATTTGAAAGGTTTTATAAAAATGTAAAAGGTTTTTGCACATAGAAATGACAGAAATCATAGGAAAGCGAGGCTTCAGCATTTTTCGTCAGTGTTAATTACGCACCCTATATGGTGAGAATGTCATGATCCTAATATGCATACGCCTTTAAACATGACTTGTGAATGGCCCCTTGGGGTATCATGTACTTTAAAATCATTCTGGTATTAATTTGTAACTTAAGGTCAGATTGTTTAATTGTTTTATTTAGTCAACTAAGAAAATACACTACAATTACAAACTAATTACATTTAGTTTGTTCCGGCATAAAAATCACTCAATAAATTTGTATCTTTTTTTGTAAAATTTCTTCTAAACCTGTAAACTTTGTAATGTTAGAGGGTTGAAGCTGTTAGGTTCACAAGCAGCAATTTGCAGGCCAACGGTGCCATTTCTTTTGAACAAACTAGTTTTAAATGCCTTTAGTTTCTGACTGCCTTAAACATTAAAATATGTTGCTTGTAAGTTATAAGCAAGTTTAATAAAAGTAATTTGCTTATCACCAATTGTTCTGGACCTTGGATATAAACCAGTTCTGGACCTTTAAATATTAACTTTGATAAGTCCTGCTACATACAGTACAGTATGTTCTTCTTTAAGAAGCTTTAAACTATCACTAGCACTGGCTTTTCTGCATTTGGAGGCCATGATGCAGTTCACAGTAATATTCACGAGGCAAGAGATAGCGCTTTGTGTACAGGAGAGACATTGTGTGTGGGAAGCTGCTGCATTTGCCACATCTGGTTATGGACGCTATGTCACGTTCTCCAATCTGGATTTCTTAATCTTATGGGACGGCAGAGACGTAAACGAGGTTAGTTGATGCCAAAACAGACGTTACACGGGGTATATCTATATTATATATTATGACGTGAAACTGAAAGTTGACATCATAATGCTGACGATGTTGTAAAAAGTTTTTTTCCCCTCATGATCAAGAGAAAACTTTATACTTAAAAAAAGAACTTTTCAGCCCAAAAAACTAATTTTTTTTCACCTGAATTTGCTGAGTGAGCTTGATGTATTTTTTATTTAAACTCAACCAACATATTACTGACACTAAATTGCATACTTACATCACCACAAACACAACTGCAGGCTGATTTATGCCTTGTGACAAAACCGTGCGAGTTGGAGCATTTTAAAAATCACACTGATATAACCAAAACAATTCTCACATAATATTTTGCTATTTTGTGCTTTTTTTATCACCATTGTGACTCAAAGCCACCGTGCAGAAAATATTCTCTAACAGCTTTTGATACTTCTTGCTTCTTCTGGAAAAAACAAACAAGCGCTTTTTTTCCCCCAAAACTGGCAGATATCTTATGTTGCAAACAAACTGTTTATATGTATAAATATAAGATACACCACATTTGTTTTATTTCCTGTAGCCGGGTCGTTTCAAGGTTGAACTGCTCCTTAAGTGCAATCCAAGTGCTCTGGAGTTGCCTTACTTAGGGTTGCATTTAAATGTGATTATGTTGCATACAGTTGCATACGTGCACCTTAAGTCAATATAGAGTTCAAAATCCTTGAGGAATCAATGTCATGACTACATCAACCAAAGAGTCAACAAAAAAACGTCTTACATAAATGTGACATTGTCGTTTTTGCTTTTTATGCACGAGATGGGTTTTCTGCACGTCCCTGCAGAACAGGTTGGAGGTTTGCATCCCTTTTGTTGGCCACTATTGTTTTGTTGCTTGCAAGCAATCAGATGATTCCTCGCCTAAACAAAGGAAAAGGAGATGCGGAAGAGGCTCTGTGATTCAGTCTCACCTTGTGATCGCATTAAGCTACACCTCTGAGCACAGCTCGCATTTTTAACACAGACAGTCCTTCACTGGACTGACTTACGACTTCGCCGAAGCCAGATCGATGAGGGAATAGGAAAATGTGAAACGCTACCACAAAGTGCTAATATTTTAGCAATCCGCCACAGTTGTGGACAGGCTAGCCTGCCTTGCGTTACTCTTGCTTTCATCAAGCATGAGCATGAGCATTTGCTGCGGTTTGGGGAAGAATGCTGCAGAATTTTTATTGTCCCTTTAACAGCAGGACAAACAAGTCTAAGGGGGGAAAACGAAGAGGAAATGTGCAAAAACAAGAGCTTATTGTCTTCTGACTGGTGAGGATCCCAGGGGGTCGTGTGGTGTTTTGACTAGAAATCCCACGACAAGTGAGGGTTGTGATCGAGGGAAAGATGCTAGTTTCGTCACAATGAGAGAACAAGAGAAAATCTTATGCGTGTGTTTGCTAATGAGAGGAAGAAGCAAGGTGTTTTAGAAGAGCACAGGGAGGAAAGATGAACTTTGTACCTCAGTGATGCTGCGGGTTGATTACAGCCCATAGAGTTATGGATGACATTTCTGAGGTGGAGTTTCAGCTAGAAAGTTAGAAGTCTCCGCCAAAAAAGACATTTTACTTGGTGTTGAAATCAAATAGTCCCTGACAGATTTAAGGGTGTCGGAAGTTTTATGGCTTCAGTCTTGCGTGCGTTGCGTGCCTCAATGCACAGTGATCGTAATCATTTTTCTCTTCCACAGATTTTTGCAACAACACAATCATGTCGATGGTTAATGGTTGCATGCCTTACATAACTGAATATTTGTTGCGGATTTCTCCAGGAGAGCATGTTTGGACTTATCGTCTGGAATGTTTGGCATAGCAGAGCTCCTTCTATCTAGTCTTTTCTTTTTTCAAAGCTAGCTTCATTTCTCCCTCCCGCCCTCCCTCCCCTTTCCTGCTTTCATCTTGTTTGCTCTTTCCTTCTCTTAGTCCTGTGCCTTCTCGTTTCATACCGACACTTTCTCTCTTCCTTCCCCAATTGTTGCACAAGGACACACGCAGAAACACTATTCTTACAGAATAAGAATTCAAGCTGGCCTCTTGTCTAGAGAGTTCGGATATTTGCACCATAAGGTGGAAGGCAGCGTGTCCAAGTACTGGGTGATAGGTCCTTCAGAAAAATTGTTGGGAGATTGGAGATGGAGTGAAGGGAGCGGAAAGTGATCCACTCCACCGGCGAAAATCCATCCTATTATCACGTAAGAATATGTGCTCAGTTAACAGAACCAAGCCAGAAAGAGATTGACTGGTGTAGTGCATTTATGTTCCTTCCAGGGTCTGTAGCCATTTTTTCTCCAAAAGCCCTGATGCTTCACTGCACCTTCTAGATCTGTGCCCTGAGGGAACCCGTGCTTTCTTTTTATATTCTCTTTCTCTAAATGGTCGATATGGTGATCATGAAAAAAGTGAACAGTATTGACTTGGGTTGACCAACATACATGCAGCAAATACCAGATGGCTAAGAATAGATTTAGCAGTCTATATAAAGCCTTACTGCTGAATCAGCCAAGTCATCTAAATAAGGCTTATGTTAACACAAGGCAGAAAGAGTCCCGAGAGACTCGATTTTTGCGGTGAATTTGCCGTGATCTATAGAAAGGTAAAATTCTCCTCCATCTCCTACTTAATCGCTGGTCTCCCGAGGCTGGGCAAAATGGCTGCTATTTATTTTCTATCCATTCATCCACATATAAAGGGGAAATGCATTAAAAACGGCGAATGGTAATTTTATGTTCTTTTGAGTTACATGGAATTTTTCATGCCAAGGAAAAGAAATGCTTAATGACTAGTTAATACTTGCCTTTCTGAATTTATTGTATAACCATATAAGCTAATTACAAAGAACCCCAGCTGCCCTACTGATTCATTTAATTCCAGACTCGTTTAAGTGCTTTTAAGTACTTATTGCAACTCAGTGCAGGAACATAGCCACTATTTAAAGAAGACCAGACTCCATCTTACACCAGGGTGTATTTAATGCACATTTTGGCCTAATGTGTTCTACTGGAGCTGAACTTGCAAGCCAAAAAAAATAATTATATTTTTTTGATATTTTAGTGGGATATGTGTGGGTTGCCCCTTCCTCTGAAGAAACCGGTTGGTGGGATGCAGGTGGGGGTAGTTGGGTAAAGATGTGTGATAGATAGGCCATTGTAGTGGTGCTTATCTGCTTGTCAGCTCCAGCTCTCCTTACTGTCACTCTTCTTTGATCCCTGTGTGCCAAGAGCCAGTGGGTTTCGAGGATGCATGGTGGCTTTGTGCTGCTCCACACGCTTGCATCCATCACCTGCTCGTCTGCAACACCAGCTCTAACTGTGGGAAAAGTATTTTTTGTAGGCAAAAAAATGCAGGCCTTTGTGCAACAGTTTGCTTGCCTCATTTATTTGTATGGAGGAGTGTAGAGGGGATGGTTATTATCTGCAGTGATGGGAAGTGGTGGAGATGATGGCTAATACTGCGATTATGCGAGTGAAGATGTATGACAGCGTACCATTATTGGCAAATAATAATAGTGTCATAATAAACACTTTCTAGACTTAATTATGTATTAATGTGATGGTGTGATGGTAGTGTTGCTGCCAAACAAACAAAAAAACCCCAAATTTTTTTAAAGAACCTGTCAATCATGAGGTTGACATCTGTGCTGTTCCACCTGTAGCTATGTTGATGGAAGTGCAATAGAGAATGAGACTAGATTAGGCACAGTAGTTCAATATGGAAAGCCCTATACTAATTGGAATCACTCAGCTAGCAAAGGTTCTAAGGTTGTTATGATGCTCTTTATTCGGTCAGACATCTGATACGAGAAAACATGAGTCTCAGTCATCCAATTCAGTGTTCAGGTGGTTCCATGCTCTGTTTAGTTGGGTTATTCTGGTCAGCAGCAGGAGGGAAATACCAGCACTTCCAAGAGCCCTATACCTCCATGCATCATTAATACCTCATGAAACCACATCATCATGCCCATCCGTATGAAAGCACCTGGCACCGGTGATCGCACATCACTTCCCACAAGGCGACACATCTCCCAGGAGGTTGCAGAAACTCGCTAATTGACTTGGAATAAGCAGAACCCTCATGGGATATTCCCTGTCTATAATGCACACCAAGTCGCAAATATCAAACGCTAGCAAGGTCCCCGTCTTCCCAAACACATCTGCTACTATTAATAAACCTGCTGCACTGGATTCACACTTCTTACTTTGCACAGCATCAGCCTAACTTTATTTGATATGCTTGAATTTGGAAATGGATTGCTTTATACAAGGATAGCATTTGATGAATATAGGACAATAAAGAAGCATCTGGCCACTGGTGGAGGCAAAATGAATTCCCAGGGCATGAGGCTCTGTCGTCACGAGTGACTGATTTGCTCTTGACAAGAAGGCTTCTGTCAACAGAAAGCTGGTTTAGAAGAAGGGGAAGATTACTGAAGATTCCTAACGATGATGCTGTCTATCAGTTGTGTTACCGTGGTAAACGCAATACCCATATGTGATATGGGTATTAGCCTGTATCATGGAAAATTTTATATACACTACCAAAACTTCGTAGCAGCACTCAAGCTTAATGCATGTTAAACTATAGGAAAGGCGTCCCACTGAATTTTAACTTTACACGTACAGATTGAAATAAAAAAGCCTCTGTGCATTTTTTCCGTGCAAGACGGCAGATTCATTGGAGTTGCATGGAAATGAGTGCAGAACACGCCATGAACACATGGAATAAAACTTGAATTGCATAAATAATATGGGCCGCATCTTACTTGGGAAACCATGAATATTTCTTTTTCAAAGGATAGCATCCTTGTTTTTTTCTCTCTTTTTTTTTTTGCATGTTTTTTCTCACCAGCTTACTTTCTGAACACGGTGGTTTAACATAAATCACCTTTAAGTCCATAGAGGATCTTGAGATCAATTTGGGTGAAATTATAGCAAAAAATAACAGCCCATAAAATGACAATTACAGGCTAATTCTACGTTTCAGTTGTGCTGTAATGCATTCAAGGTCATATTTAATTAACAGTCCAATGGAAGATAGCATTACGGTAAGGAAAGATCAGAGAGTATTAGGTATTGGCAAGTATTAAAGATCTTGTGTGTAACCCCAGGTTAAAGTCCAGTACCAGTTTCCTTGGTTAGATCCTACCTTTTAAAAACCAGATTGCTGGTCAGATGCTCTGATTTGTCCCTTACTACCAACCCATTTGGAGGAATCATGTTCTGATCCCACTCACTGAGTGTGCTGAGATGGTGATGTTAATGCTCTGTGACACAGCTTGCCAAAAAAAAAAACAATACTGTAGAAAACAGATTAATAGATGCTGACAGTGTCTTTAAATGCTACAGATTTATGGTTTAAGAAGATATCTGCTGATTAACTCATGCAGGCGGTATTTTTACATGTTTCTATGAGAGATGTGATCCTCTCAACGGGCAGCAGATAGATATTGCTGTTGCTCAGACATGAACACAAAGTTTTATCACTGTAACGATTGAATACTCTCAGGGGCGAGGTTACGTGCTCGTCTCGTGAGCGGTCTCGGCACAACTGTAGGGCTTTTTGAAGCGATATCCTCTTACATCTGTCTAATGGCTATGACTGGATCACTGCAGCCTGGTGAATTGTTTGGCATGGACAAAGAGCATAGCATAGATCCATCAAAACTGCTGCAGGGCATAGTATGGGTGGTGTGGGGAGGGTGGGGCATCTGGGACACAATTGTCAAAAAAAAAGTAGTTTTTTTTTCTTTGTTTTCTTAAATTCTTTTAAAATATGATCCGGGTTCAGCATGGCATATCATTACATATTACTTAATATTACTAATTATGTCACTTGGATGGTAACACCAAGCCGGTTTATTATATATTTTAAGAGATCAGTGAGAATGGAACTTGAGAAATCTTTAAACCCTTAATCATCCAACGTATTATTTATTTATTCATATTAAAACTCAGGATTCAATGTCTACTAGGAATTAACATAAGTTACCACTGTGAGAAATCTATGGCACGCTGGCATAGTGGGTAGCATCGTGGCCTCACGCCGCCAGGGTCGAGGGTTTGATCCTGTGTGCCTGGAGTTCTGCATGTCTTTGCTTGGTCGGTTTCCTCTCACAGTCTAAAGACATGCCAGGTAAGTCTACTTGGTATACTGGGATAGACGATATAGATGGATGAATGAGTGAACAGAGAGGAATGTAGACTTGCAAAAGCGTCCCGTGTGTAGAAATTAATAAAGCCTGAAAATCACAGATAGCAGGAATAATAAAGTAAACATCCCACTGTGACAAGTTGCATAAAGCAGCGTAACATCACACTGAATCGATATTCTGTAAAGGGGTTTTGTGTGCAAAAAAAAAAAAAGGTAAAAAATTATGTAACATCTGTAATAGCCTGGCATTGCTCAGACAGTTTCTTTAAAATCTACAGCACATGAGGAGAGACATGGTCGTTTTTATATGCATGGTGTTTTTTTTTTTTGATTGGAGAGCCAGATTTTTGGAAATGTCAAAATCTCAAGAGAGGGAGATGAAAAGAACAAGACAAGATGAGAGGAAGACACTTTTTTGTTATATTGTCGTGCAGGTAATATGCTGGCAATCAGCTGATCAATCTCCGTCAATCTACCTGCTGAGTGATTTATATGATTAATTCCTGCACTGAGCTTTTATTTGTTCAGCAGGAACGTCAAATGTATTGTCTGTGTGTGTGTGTGTGTGTGTGTGTGTGTGTGTGTGTGTGTGTGTGTGTGTGTGTGCTGTATGTGCTGTATGGACGTGCATGAATGTAAGAACGGCAATAAAGGATTTGGGAACGGGAAGGGTGTAACCGCCATGTATGGTCCCCCACCCCCCCATCCCTCTTACCAAAGCTGTTCATGAATGGATGAGCAATTCAAGCTTTACATAGATCCCAGGTTTTAATAATGTCAGCTGTGAAAAGCTCTCTGAATGGGATGCAATAACTCAGAGCCGTACTTAGCATTTTCCGGGCAGTGCTTGTGGCAATGCCTTGTTTGCAGCTGCTGTTTGGGTCACTTTTTTTTTTTTTTTTTGTTCCCAAAGCACGTTCCACACACTTTGTAACTGACCTGCAGGGCTTAAAGTACAAACATAATGCCACCAGCAAAAAAAAAAAAAAAAAAAGCAGCACACAAACAAGCACTGTGCAGATGTAATGATGTAAAGAAGAATAGCTGATACGTTTCTGTTTACTGACCTTTCAGGGGATAAAATCTGCTATTCAGCTACCGTCACATGGTGACAGAATTATTTAAACATTTGTTCGATGAAATTAGTGCACGCGCTGCGTTGCATGATAATCTTCAGAGGGCAAGGCTTGTGGTTTAACCTTATTTGTCTAATTATTGCCAAACAGGGTAGACCATCACACACACACACACACACACACACACACACACACACACAAACACACCACGCAAGCCCTTTTAAAGCGTCCCCCAACCTCCCCCCATGGGCGTCCTGTGTACAGCACTCTGTGCTTATTAATAACCCTGTAGAACACATGTTGAGAAATAATTTGTGGACCCTTGCTGTGCAAGGTTCTGCATGACTAACTGTGCTATGGCAGGAATGCAGGAAGAGCAACTCTACAGCGGAATGTCGCACTCCTCCAGTGCCTCAAGGACAGACCGAACAACGGACAGAGCAGGAATAAGGACAGATTGAAAGAGAGAGTTTTGAAAGCTCCCATCGCGCCACGTCTCCGAATAACGGTGTTTGTTTTCGCGAGTATTTTCAAAGGGAGAGCCGAAACCCAAACAAGCAGCCGAACATGCCCTCGTGAACTTTCACACAGAGCTTACCAGACGCACTTCATAATTGCGCTGCCCTTATCGGTTGCTAATTATCTGGAGACGAGATGTCTGATACCGCGCTTTCCTTACTTTGATAATGAACTGCACTGCAACTGTGACATCATTAGCGGTCAGTCCGACCGTCACCTCGGTTTGTTTAGTTTTTCTCTTTTTTTTTTCAGCGTTAACAGAAGATAAAGCATTTACATCGACTCCTCAAACAAACGATTAAATGTCGGTTTCCTGTACGAAAGTGAAATTCTTCTTTCAAGTCGAGTCATTATTCACATTGCGTTCATAGGCTTTCCAAAGGGAAGCACGGAGCATGGAGATGAAGTCATTACGCCGAGCGTCTTTTTTTTCCTGCTCCCTCTCATCTCCCCTGCCTGTTTTTCATGTTAGAAACACACTAATCTTTCAAGTCATTTCTCAACGCGGGGTGGCAATTTCATCCGGACCACATCCTCGTTATTTATTTCGGCCCGCTCGGACGATCGCTTTCATTTGCCATTCCATCTGAAGCACTCATCTTACACCAGCTCATTTCAGTCGAGACGGCTCCCCACTCACTCTGTGTTTTTCTCCTGGAAGACCGGTCCTCGAAGCTTCCTGAAACACGCATGAGGCAGGCTGGTTGGGAGGATATGAGAAAGCGAGAGTAGGTGGGTGTCAGCCTGGCTTAAACACTCTTAGAATCTAGCCATTTCCAGCCAGCGTGGGTGGAGTGCATAGCTGAGGACCGAGTCACTCAGAAAGAATTCCTCCTTTACTGCTTTTCCTTCTCCCTCCCTGTTTGTCTGTCTGTTTGACGGAGGGATGCGGAGGTGTTTGAAAATGGTCCCTTTTTTTTTTTTATTACCCCAAGGGTTGAGCCAGCAGGAGAGATGCAAGCAGTCCAAACTGGCCCCAATTACAGTCTTTCCGCTGGGAGCATTCTAATCCTAATCCATCTAATGACCCCGTGGTGAGAGAAGGAGAGGAGGGGGAGAGGGGGGGATTTCAGAAAAAGCGTGCGAAAGTACACGGAAAGTGGGTTTATAAGGAACCCTGCGGAGAAAGCTGTGTTGACTTTTTTTATGTGACAACCCCACTGCATTTTCAAACCCTCGCGTTTCCGTTTTCAGTTATTCATCATACGGCTGAGTTTATTCGGGCTGAAAACCCAACAACATCCATAACACTGAGATTTCCATCACCTTGCAAGTGTTGCGCTGGCACTACAGCCGTGATCAATGAATAGACGCACTTTCAGGCCGCAAAGGCTAGGAATATCCGTGGCGTTTATTAAGACAAGCTGCGATACGCTGTGAAATCTTCAATAGACAGAACTACAGAGCACATGAGCTTCGGCTTTCGTTTTGAAATTGTTTCCCGCTGCAAGTGTTTCAGGGAATGCAGAAATCAAGTCCATCATTCACACTTTTTTTTTCTTTTTCTTTTTTTCTACACACCAGATGTACTTAATCCTCTAAAGAATTTGGAACTAATCTTATTTTCTATCATGGACTCGCACATGAACACAGATTAGACTTTTTGTGGGGTCAGTGTGATTTGTTCTACTTTTCCATTTATCTTAAAGTGAAACATTTGTAATCTAGGACTGTTTCTGGGGAATGCTGCGGCGCAGTGTTTGTGCGGAAATGTGGCAGGCTTTTCATCTGTTCACTGAAAAGAGTAACGTTGAGAACATGGTGAACGATGTTTTCGCCTGATGATGTAATTACCCACTTCACGGCGTCCGTGTTTGCTGGAGGTGGAGACGGCATGTTTTTTCCAGAAACTGAAGGTTTTTAATAAGACAGCAGAGCTCTAATCCTTCTGGCTCCTGATGAGCCCCACCCTTACAGGCACGTGTGCACACACACACATATACACACACACACACACACACACACATATATACACACAAGGTCACAGTAAATAAAATAAAAGCATGAAAGACAATGAAAGTTTGTCACCGAGTATTCGGTGTTGTTTTAGATTATTTTGACTGTAATTAATCTCTTTACGAAGGACTCAGCGATCCTCATGCCTGGTAGACCTGCCTACAGTTTTCAGCTCAGCAAAGTTGTTGAGCCGTAACTCTCCTTCATTTTGCTCTATTGGCTTTTTTTTGTGGTTATTGACAGAAATAAGCTGATGTATGGCCCTGACCACTTGCCATGGATTTTCCTCTTCCTAGCAAATGTTCCATTATTTGCAAAAGGCACACAACGAAGAGAAATGAAAATGGGCAATAACACGTCTGTACAGCAAACAGCAGAAGTGCCTCAGTGTCTCTAACTGTGTATAACAGATCAGGGTGGATCACTCATGCTGTGTTTCGAAGCAAGGCTTCCTTCTTCATGAGCTCATTCTCTTACTGTGTTATTGAGGCTCATGTTTATTTCTCAGGCGGGGAGTCAGCATGTGGCGCAGGAATCGCATTTGTAACATGCACACACAAACACCAGGGTTCTTCCTGGCTCCAAATCAGACAAAGATGGCAGACGGGTGAAGTGGGAAGGTTTGGGAGCTCGGTTCGACAGGCTGCTTGTTTCCGTTTATGCTTCACGGGTAGGGGGTCATATTTCTACAACGCGTCTGAACAAAAGGAAAAGTGACAAATCATGTTAGTTTAACGATTCATGGTTAAAAATTAAGTCATGGGAGGAACAATCCTACAAAATAAGCTTAGCTACTTCCTAGTCTTGCGCAGTTCGTCTCAGTGTGGCAGTGAAAATGGCTGGTCATGTGGACATTAAACAGCCGGCACATGCATTGTGTTATTTTTTTTTTTATGTTTTTTCTTTTTCCGTGTACAGATCTACCATCCGATTAAAAATGACGTTTTGTTATGTACACTATGTGCTCTAAGTATGTTGATATCTGACTTTCATACTTGTATCTACGTCTTCTCCAACCCAAACCCAGAAGCACATAATTGTCTAGAATGTTTTTGTATGCTGTATCATTAAGATTATCCTTTACCGGAACTACGGAGCCCAAATGACAAGGATGCCAATGTACACAACTTGAGATCCATAAAGATATACTAAGATATACTAAAGTTCCATACCAAAGTTGATATGGACGAACGCTTGACTTCAACCCCACTGAACACACTTTAAGATAAATCCTGCCCTCGGCTCCCGAGTGGCGCAACAGAACCGCGTTTTCTCTTTTACCTGGAGATCGCGGGTTTGATTTCCAGGTGATGCTACAGTTATCTGTAGCTGGGAGCCTTGAGAGAGCGGTGGCATATCTGCACTCCCACATCAATCATAGCGATGATCCGGGTCTACCAATCAGGGCGTTCCTCCGAGTGTATTACATCGCCCTCTGATGGTGTGTGAGCAGCAGTTTGAGAACTGACGTTGCCGTTGGCAGCTTTATGTGTGCCCGAGAAAGACCTTGGCTTGCACCCCCTCCTGGTTGGTAACCGTCGTCATGGGGGACCACCCTATCAAGATGCGTGGGAATTAGACACTGAGTTCTTGTGCTCTTCATGTGTATTCCCATAGCCATGGACCAAAATCTGAAGAGTTTTTTTAGAATTTCTTAGAGTGCAAGAACTGCTCAATGTTTTAGAAACGGTACCCAGATATACACTTAATTTTGGCTACATAATGTATCATGAGTCAACAGTTTCCTTACTACAAGCACTTTTTTTTGTTAGCACTATTAAATTATCAGTCAGCTCAAATGGTTAAGCCTCTGGGTTAGTGATCTGGAGGTTGGGGGTTTAAATCCCGGCACTGCCAAGTTGTCACTGTTAAGCCCTAGAGCAAGGCTGTTAACCCTGAACTTTGACCCCAGCTTCTTAACTGAAATATGCACTAGGGGTGCTCCGTGCAGGGTTTTTGGGGCTGATTTGTTTGGTTACTAGTTATTGCTGTGAAAAATAACTATTCTTAACACACAAATACAATTAAAATCTGAGAAAGTATAATAAATTTACAACTTTTACTTAATTAATGGCAACATATTCCTTTCCCTTGAAACTCTAAGGTCAGCTAAAGAGCAAGAATTTACAAATGGCTCTCACAAATGCAGAAATTCTTATCTAAAACACGACCGTCCTGCTATACTCACTCGTGTTAAAGTGTAGCTCATGAAGCAAGGAGGAAGAACAAATCGAACCTCTGCACCGAACGTTTTCAAATAAACTCAGACATCAAATCAACATTTGTATTTGGCTACTTATTAGTAAGCAGTGAGGGCAGGCACTTTTTATAAATATCAGAATTTCTGCATTTTTAAGAGACAGTCTATTTCTCTTATCATCCAGAATGTGTGCAGCCGTGCTGAATAGTCGCTCACTGTCAGCCCGCATGCATGGAGCGGTAAGGTAAACCCCGGCTGCCTCGGCCAGAGCTGGGAGCCAGCCTTTATTTCTCTCTTCAGTATTATTTTTGTGATAATGGTTTTAGGATTTTTACTGTCTGTTGAGTACGGTTCAAGCTTTTTGAGGGTGGTTGAGTGAGGGTCGACTTACAAGATTGAGCTGCTGCCTTTGGAGATAATTTTTCTTACTCAAATTATTCATGCTGTGTTCCTCCACATGGTTTTGCTTTAGAAAAATTTGCATCTTGCAAATATAAAGTCTATGAAAGAGACTTGGTAATACAGTGGACCCCTGCAGGTCAGGGTTCGTGGCCTCAGTCCTTTACAGATTTTTTCTACAAATCTTTTTTCCTGGCAATATATAATTTTCCATGCGTTTTAACAATAAACTATTAAGAACAATCTAATTTACTCGTTTTCTAAAATAAATAATAACGGAAATTTCCCTATAAAATATAATACTGGATAAAGTTTTTAGTACTGTAGAGAACACAAAGCAACTGTAGAGGAAAACACGGCTTGGGATGGTAAATTATTACTGTTTTCACCCTACAGTGCTGGTACCAAAGAAAACGAGGGCACATACTGAAGAAAGCGTGCTTGTAGGGATGACAGTATATATAGGGGTATCATCAGTATTTTACATTCTAGCACTGCAGGAAACACAGCAGTACAGTACTGTACAGTATACGGGTTGACCTTTATATTCTTTTTTAAGGGTAATGTATTACACTGAGTTTGAAATGAAATCTAAGTATTTTGGGAGCATATTTACTGTAAAAAGAGGAATTTTTAGGCTTTAAAAAAAAAAATTTATTAACCACATTTAAAATTTGTGGTTTCGCAGGTGCTCTGGGAACGTAACCCCTAGCGTAATTTTGGGGGTCGACTGTATTCCCAGATGGTGACGGAATGTTGATGGGGCTGTCGTGTCATGGCATTGGGGTTAGCACTGTGTTAACACTTCCAGGGTCAAGGGTTCAATCCCTGCCTTGGGTCTGTGTGTGTGGTGTTTCCTCAGGGGATTCTGGTTTCCTCCCACAGTTTGAAGACATGCAGATTGGGTTAATTGGCGTTCCCAAATCGCCCGCAGTGTGTGTGTGTGCCCTGTGCTGGATGGGCACTGGCTAGTTTTCTTTCTAGTGTTTTTTTTGCTTTCACAGAATGGACACAGTTTTATGTCTGGCTTTAGTACGCTACACAAACACACACACAGATATCAAACAGATATTAAATGAACATGAGCATGAGTGTGCTCTGGCTGCAGTAAAATAAAGACCAAAAAATATATTTGAGCATATCTCTATATGCAGATTACAGATCACAGGAATGAAAACGGAGATGCATTATTTATGCAAACTTCTGCGTCTGACTGCTAGTCCAAAACACATCGATTCCTCTGTTTTTCTGGCTCTGGGTCAGCGAGCCGCACACTTTCCTACTTGTCCACCTAACTCTTTGTTCTTCCTTTCTTTCACTCTTTTGTCTGTCCATCTCTATTTTCTTCCATGCCCCCCCACCAGCTCTCACCTTTCACTACGGTTTACTCTTTTCATATCTCATACTGTCTTCTGCTTGTTTTTTCCTTTCTTACTCACACAATTTTTCTCTTCGGCTCGTCATGCAGAGAAGCGCTTCAGCCATCAGTTGGATGATATTGTTAACTGGATATGATGACTGTGGCTTTACTTGCAGCTTGTGCTGACTCTACAATGACATGCACAGCTCTGAGTGTATCGGACAACACCGAAGCCATCACAGCATGGAGGCCTTCCAGAAGTTGTCCTTGTTGTCTTTTTCTTTTTTTTTTTATTTCATCTGTATTATATTTACAGATCTATCTTTATCATCTGCTATTACATTCTACAGAGAGTGTAGATGTGAAGAAAGAGAATTCACACGCTGTCAGTCTCTGCGTCAAATCCAATAATCACCCCGCAAGCAGCTGTCACTTACCAGAGCCAGTGCTCAGAGGTGATCTGATAATCTCTTTCTTCAAATGCAACATTTATACCGATTCTGTTTATAAGCTAATGAATCATCTTGTACACGCCATCGGGTTGTCGCGAGATCGCATACGTCTCTGTCTTTCCTTTCACGCTGAAGGCTTCATCCGCACACTGATGGTCGCGTAGATGAACAAAATCCATACTCCCTCCGGGCTAATAAAGCGCTTTCTCCACTAAGCGAGCTACTGATAGAGCTAATGAGTGCTTAATGGTGGCAGATATACATGCTTCTGATGTGGAAGCACAATAAAGTTCGTCTAAACTGAATTATACACGAATGGCGGAGAAGAAAACGGATGAATATGGTTTGCAGTGGGTTTATTTTTTTCCTCCTTTGGAGCAGGCGGTGGTGGTTCAAGTGCTCCCACCTTTATCAATACCCTTCAGGAGCTGCTCTAAGACCCCTCATTTCATTTCTGGTTATCTTTCCATATTAAGCGTGCTGCATTCTATTTTCGTTTGAATGCAGTCTAGTTCTTTGTGTCTTATTAAAGATGCTGTCGAGAAGTTTTTTCCCTCCACAGGGAACCCGAGTGCATTGTTTAAACGCCCAGCAGGTACGTTTTGATCCTGTGTGCTGGATAACAAATAT
This sequence comes from Clarias gariepinus, assembly GCF_024256425.1. Lineage (NCBI taxonomy): Eukaryota > Metazoa > Chordata > Actinopteri > Siluriformes > Clariidae > Clarias > Clarias gariepinus. The sequence goes on from NC_071112.1 coordinate 19,375,803, forward strand.
GGTGGGTGGAAGGATGCAAAGTTCTAATGCTCGTCAAGGATTATTTCTAGTGAAATATTTGTGTAAGCTCCGAGAGGTAATGGGTAGGTATAAACAGCAATGATGCATCGTAGTGGTAATTCCTGACCAAAACCAAAACTGTGGGCAAAACATCCTTCGCCCTTGGCAGTGAATGCTTTCAGAGCAGAGTTTAATTTACTCGAGCAGCTGTAACTCATAATTGATTGCATGGATTTGCATAAAAATTGAAACGATTCTAAGGTCGTGTGCAAGACGGTCCCTGGTCCGCAGTCTTGTGTAGGCAGGGTTAAGTGAAGTGTGTGTGTGTGTGTGTGTGTGTGTGTGTGTATACTACTGTATCTATCAGGCATAACATTATGACCACTCTTTTAATATTCCTACGTTTTGCCTTTAAAATAGCCATGTTGTCTCAAGGCATGGACTTAGGCATTATGAGCAGATCTTTTAAGCTCTGTAAGCTGGTGCCTCCATTGATTGGACTTGCGGTTCCAGCAAGAAGCTCAGTTGAATTGAGATCTGGAGAATTTGGAGGCTAACACCTTAAACTCCTCGTTGTGTTCCTCAAACCATTCTTGAACCATTATCTTGCTAAAAGAGGAACACTGTCATGAAGGAATAACGTTTCCATGAAGGGCTGTGTAAGGTAGTGTCATTTCTTCCCCAGGTAAGCGATTTACATTATGATGTGAAAAAAAAAATGTGGTCCATCAGTCCAGGCCTTTTTCTTACACTGCTCTGTGATCCAGTTCTGATTGTAGGCACTTTTGGCATTGAAATTTTTTCCCGACAGCATGGGTATCCCAACCAGTCTGTGGCTATGCGCTTCAGTACGCAACAAACCGCGATGCACAGTGTGTTCTGACACCTTTCTGTCTGAACCAGCATTTTCACTCCAACTTTTTCACCAATTTGAGCTCCAGTATGCCAGCCTTCACTCCCCACATTCAGCAGTGTGCCGGTTTTCCTTCCTTATAATGCTTTTTTAAGGTCCTGACCGCTGCAGACCGGGAACATCACAGAAGAGCTGCAATTTTGGAGTAGTCCTGAGCCAGTCGTCACCTAGATATCACAATTTGGCCCTAAATTTGGTTTCCTACACATCAGCTTCAGGAACAAAATGTTAACTAGTTGGCTAATGTATCTGTTTATATATATATAGACTGGGATGCTTTCAGGTGGTTTTCAACCTTTATTATCTTTTTCCTTGGTTCGTGCCTACATTCAGAACCCAGCAGTCATCTAAGACCTATCAATAATACAGATGTTAAGGCAGCTGCAGACCCTGTTGTGGATGTGTTTTTGAATGAGGTACAAAGGGACAGTCCATCATTGTCTAATGATGCTGTGTTCAGTACAGATCTCTCTCTAGGCCACTTTCACCGCACTCAGGCTCCAGGCTCTTAGCCGGACAAAGCCATTTGGAGGAGCCATTGTGGAAGCCTGAAGGATGAAGGATGAGCGAGCACAGACCGTCTTCGTTACCAGAGAAACAAGTGGAAAAGGAAAAGGTTGCCTTAGTGACAAGAGGTCCGAAGGAAACTTTCAGAATTGTGCTTGTACTCAATAGATAGTCAGAAGGATGTCTTAGTCTGCAGTAGGTTTGTGCACCACCCCCACCAAACACCCCCGTCCCCCCCCCCGCCCCCCTGCAATTTTCCATTTTGAAATATCATGAAAACATTATATTTTTGATATTATCTGTCTTTTTTTTTTTTTTTGGTTCTTAAATTGGCAGTCTCATACTCACATGGCTGAAATTTTCACTTTTAATGCTACTGTAGGTATTTGAGCATCTGCCCTGACTGACACAGGAGAAGGCTAATCAAAAAGAGCATGTTTTATCACTTGCTGCTATGTTAGATCCATTAGGTTTGGTTAATCTTTTCGGTTGGAACCCAAAAAAGTCGTGTTTGCCTTTTCTCAGCCGTTGACTTGATTATTTTTCATAGGTTTCCCTAATAAAAATATTTTAATTGTATTAACATTTCTAATTTCCTCCAGGTACTCTGGTTTCCTCCCACAGTCCAAAGACAAGCAGATTAGGCTTATTGGCATTCCCAAATTGCCTGTAGTGTGTGAATAAGTGAGTGTATGTGTGTGTGCCTTGTGATGGATTGGCACCCTATCCAGGACGTACCCAGCCTTGTGCCCTAAGTCTCCTGGGATCGGCTCCAGCCCCCCCGCGCCCCAGAATACCGGATAAAGCAGAAAAATACTGTAGGTGATGAATGAGTGAGAGTAACCTTTCTAATGTTAGCCGGACTGGGCGAGAAGGCACATAGGGAAGCTTATTAGACTGGGGGAAGGGGGCAGGACTTCCAGGAAGCACTGGTTAATATTGGGGAGTCCTACAGTATATCTTTTTACAAATCATTCCAAATTCCTTTGCTGATTAACTCATGACCTTTTTATTGGGAGAGTTTGAGTGATAACTTGTATTAGTATCCTCCCATTTTAAAATGCAGAGCTCCTGTGCAGAATGCATAAAGGTTGGCAGGTTTGGTGATGTACAGTAGTATATAATCAGAATAAATGTTCCTGGATATTGCAGCAGCGTAATATCGTGTTTTATGATTTTCCTTATGACCAAAGTTTTTTTTTTTCTTTCCATGTATTAAAAAACAGTTTTTGAAAGCCCCTGTGTTTATTCAGACGTTTAATGAAAATTTACGGTACTAATCTCTTGTGGTGTCTTAATTAAATGCATGTATGTTTGGTACTCATTTGTACTGGGCAAGTCGGACGAACAGCATTAAGGCAGTTGTTTTCCATAAGCCGTTCGAGTGACTCGATAAATCTGGCTTTACTGTGCTGTAAACAGGTAGTGATGGGTCACTGGAGGATTTTGCACTCTAGAAAGTTTACTGAATATCTGTCTCTTTACCGTAAATGTCTGCACCGTTGTAATTCACCCGAGACCCCATAGAGCCTTTTGTTCAGCAAAACGTGTGCGTTTGTGTGTGTTGGGCTGCAGCATGTTCCCTCTGACAGACTAGATTAAACATGGTTGTTAATGAGTCAATGGAGGATCGTATCGATGCCGGCTCATTTTAATCCCATCCCTCTCCATGGATACCCTCCGCTGCCTCCGTCTGCATGGCGCGTCCACAGCTGGCTGAAATACGAGGCGGGGAATGGGAGAAGAGAGGCATTTCATTACAGCAGCTTGGCTCTGAGCAATTCTCACGCTTAGGAGTCATGTTTCACAGCAGCCAGCATGATTTCTCTTACTGCGTTGCTCAATAGTGCAAGAAAAATGCAAGCCGAGCCTACTTGTAGCCGTTATTAGGTGCACAGTAATTTGCTTTGGGTTTTGGGTTTTGCGTTTCATTATTTATTTCGATGAATATTGAAGAAATCATCTGCATCAGTTAATGGCGTATTTATATAAGTGATGCTGTGAGATAGAAGGCCAAGTATATAGTCTGTGTTTGTTTTGCATCTTTATCCTCATTTGTATCTGTCTACTCTACCAGTGATTGCCTTTTAACCAGAATCTGAAGAATCCTTGCTTACTTATTGCATAGTCTCACATCTAGGCGTATTAGATACAAGCTGTTCCGCTTTATGCATCTTGAATGAGATTTCTGTTTGATATCACATTTGCTTGCTCAATCCTGCATTGTTTTTTTTTTGTTTTTTTAGCATTTATGGGTCACTTTAACTAATGAGTTTGACTGGCACTGCGCAAATTCATATAAGCTGAAATAAGCCCACTTTAATAGTTTTAAATGGGAAGACATAGGCCAGCTGGATAGAATAAATAGTGTTTTTTTTTCTCCAGATTAAGCTGTTACTTGTTGTTTTCTTTCTGCTTTTTCTCTCCACACTATACCTGGTAACCTGCAGTCATACAATGGAATATTGGAATATCGAATAATGACTTTATTGTGACAAAAAACAAAGCATTTCTTGCTAGAAGAATGTGTCTGTTAAGAATGCAAGATAATTAGACGATGCATTTAAGGAATTCCTGGATCATTCAGTTGGACAATATTAAGCAGGAGTTTGGTGACGTCACCTTAATTGGACATACAGTACAGGTCAGATTTTTATTTATTGAAGCAGAAGTGGCAGAAGTACTTGTGTGAGTGTGTCGTGCAGCAGTAGTGCCTGGTCTGTCTGGACCTTATTACTGTGCACAGCAGCAGGTTCCTCTCTCCAGGCTGAACATGTGTCACTCTAGCTTCTCCCAGATCCCTGGGATGATTGCAATACTGCCAAACATAGACCATTACAACAAAAAAAAGAAAGGAAAAAAAGCTTTTTTTTTTTTTAACTTCTCCCGCAACTGGGCTTTGCTACATTGGACTATTATCATTCTCTTTTCGCTGACATGCTCGACGTTTTTGTGAATACTCCATTAATGGTACTCATTCTCCCTGACTTCCCAGCACCGAAAAATGACCCGGGCACAGCCATTTCCGTCTCATAATGCGTGCTTATTAGGGTTCCCATATTCCTGCTGTTCTGAGCCCATATTCTACTCAAAAATAAATGGGGGAAAATTTGCTTAGGGCATTACCCACAATCCTCCCATGGTAAACAAGAGCACGGACAGACGTGGCTATGAAATGCTGAGAGGCTCTTGCAGGTCATTGGCATGGCCTGGATCTGCTGTTCATGTTCCCAGGAGAAAATGGATCAAATTGATTAAAAGTCTATCCAAGTTGGTCCATCAGCAAGAAATGGAACACGGAAAGTGAATTTGTCCACTGATGGTCTTGTGTGGCTTTTGAGCACATTATGATGGGTTTTGGCAGGCAGAAAGAGCAGATGGAAAAGCGGCCTAGAAGGTTTGAGAGAGAGCGAGAGAGAAAGGATTTAGGAACGATTTATAGCATCAGCATAGGCACTCATTTTATTCTAAAAAGAAAAAAAAAAAAACTTCAAACATATTCCTGAATTCATCTTTCAAACGCAGAAACACTTTCGAATCGTTTCCTCCGAGTGCAAAGCGGTGCACGCGGTGAGCTTTTCTGCCTGGTTTAATGCACTCTTCTGCAGCGCTTCTTCTACAGCAGGCCGTACATGTTGGAAAATGTATGCAGATCTTATTTTCTCACCAGGTTAGATTTCGCTTTTTTTCACCTGCTCGTTCTTGCACTTTGAAAGAAGTTAGCGGTTTTCTTTTCTTTTTCTTCCTGAGAGCTGATTTATAAGCATGCCACTCTTCATGTCTTCATGCTGTTTCTCTGGCTGTTGAATTCATTTTGAATTCAAGTCATAATTTTATCGTCATTTTCTCCAGTTCGTCATCCAGAAAAGAAAAAAAAAAAAAACGCCGTAACATGCTTTAGTGTAATGACACATAAACACTGCACTTAAATATGAGCTGTTTTCTTTTTAATAGCTGTCTCTTTGCTACTCTTATTGTGTATTTGCAGGCATTATGCTCTCCCTCTACTCTCTTTCTCTTGCTACCCTTCAGTCGAGGTAATTACCCTCTCTTGCTTAAGAGAGGAGAAGCTCCACTGAGGACTCTTCTCGCCTCACACATCAAAAGGGAGTAATGGGCCACATTGTCTCTGCATAATAGGTGCATTTTATACATTAGATGCCTTTGTCTTTCGCCGTGGTTTATACCAAACAAACAGCAGAACTTGTATCTGTCTTTATGAACTCATGTTCTACAAAAAGTGAAAGTTCCTGTACTTTCTTTCGTTTGGGTGTTCGAGGCTGTGTGCTTCATCCGAAAGAACTCGGCCTACATAAATATCATCCTGCGTGGGTTTTTTTTTTCTTCCATGTCCTACTGACATTTACCTATCCTTTCCCTTCTACAAGTATGTTGTCTTTACTAATCTTTCATTCCTTCTTAATTTAGGTTGAATGTGAGTAAGCAGTCTCCTGAATGTCAAGGATGTGTTCAGTGCGCTTCTTTCAAAGAGGTGCACTTTGACCCTTATGGATATTAAAAACAAAAAAACAACCACTTTTTTTTAAATCAGGCAATGTGATTTTATCAGGCACGAATCAACAAACCCACATTTATTTATTTATTCATGTTCATTAACTGTCTAATGCAGGTCAGCATTTTGGTGAAGACCGCAGCATCTACACCTAGAGGTGTTTTATCTACCTGTAGTTTTTTGACAGTAACCTGCCCCCAGCCCCCCTGGAGCCATGAGGCATTAACACTAGCTGCCACACCACCTACATTTCCCTGATATTTTCATTGCCATATGACTCAATCAGGTCTGCCATTCAGAAAACCAGCTGACTGGAATTGTTTTTCTATTGCCTTGTACAGCACAGCAGTCTCCAGCAGTCATGTGTGGTAATTTGTGAAGTTCTGTTTGTTTGTCTGCATCCTCATAAAATCGAACACAGATCTTTAAGCTCCTGTATTGGTACTGGCGTAAGTGTTCACTGTTACCAATAATGTGGCGTCAGAGATGCCAATACTATTGGCGCATCCTACTTCCACATGTACAATTATGCAATGGAAAAGGTACATGGACATACTGTGAGACTGCGGGAAACCATACCACAGCAAACTATGCGTCAGCCATCAGATCGGCAGTTTCTTTACGACATCAGAGGAAGTTTCCCTTAATGCCAACCAATTTTAATAGAAGCTCTATACTGGATTACAGGAACTTGCTAGTTTTCAAGTATTCTCTCATTTAAAGACAGGATACCGCTATCTACCTGGTCCATAACGTCCTTTTTTAGGACTCAAAGGGTTCTGTAGCGCAAAACGTGTAACGTATACCTTGATTCAGAACGATGCACTTGCGAAATCAGGACTTCAGTGTCCAAGCCTATCAGGGTACATTTGTTCTTCTTATTAACCAGCATGGTTTTGGACTGGATCCCACTAAAAGATCTATTGGTGGCTGATAAGAGGGGAGAGCAGCTGCCTGCCAAAACCCACATTCAAAACCAGTCGAGGACGCACTTTCAGCAACAAATCACTTCTGGTAACTTGGTCCAAACAGTCTGGGTTGTGTTTGATGTTTCACTACTGCTAGTTAACGCGGGTGGCGTTAACATAGCAAGCTAGCTTTCTAAAGCGGAATGAGTGGAGACATAAAAAGAAACTGAGGGGATTTACTGGACAGTGCACCGCCCTCCATGGTTTATTCTCTTTGCCCTTTGGCTAATACTCTCCCCCCTGGTTCCCAGCTGGACCACTCTAGCACTCGGACCACAATTCTCTCCATGCGTTCAGGTTCACAATCCACATAATTCACATAATTCTTTTGAATTCAACGAATGATTTGTATTGTTTTCCTTTTTTTTTTTTCCCATCACTAAGTGATACAGTGTGATTAGAGATGAGCTACAGTGGCAAGTGCGGTTACAAGGTCATAATCTTGCTTCTCTGTTGGGATTTTTCTCTCCACATAATAATAACCAAAACATTCTGTATTAAGTACATCCCTGCATCCCTGCCAAATTACCACAAATACCCAATGCAAGCAATTAGCTGAGATCAAAAGTATTAGATTACATACTTATTTCTCTCTCTTTCTCTCTCTCTCTCTCTCTGTTGTTTTACAGAGGAGAGGCCTGACTGCTCCAAGGCCAGGTGTGAGGTACAGTTCTCTCCCCACTGTCCTGAAGACTCAGTGCTGATTGAAGGTTATGCCCCACCTGGCGAATGCTGCCCTCTGCCCAGTCGCTGTGTGTGTAGTCCCGCTGGGTGTCTGAGAAAAGTCTGCCAACCTGGATACCTCAACATCCTCGTTTCCAAAAGCTCAGGCAAACCCGGAGAGTGCTGCGACCTATACGAGTGCAAACCAGGTAAGAATGCACAGCTTAATGTTCAGGAGAGGGCAAAGACACATTTATGAGTTACGACTAACAAAAGAGTTTGTGGCTGTCAGTGTCCTTAAACAATGTTGCTAAGCAGTTTGTAATCTTAACAAAGTCACTGGCCAATGTATGGGCTATAATCTTTGGTGTCACATGACACAGAAAATATATTATCTGAGCGTTGGTAGCACTTATTGACACGTTGGTAGCACTTGTTGACACAGTGAAGTGTCTGGTAAATTACATATGTGTTGTAGTACTGTATGTGCAGTACTGTGCAAAAGGCTCATTTTTGCTTCTATAGAGCCAAATGTTCTTGTATTTTTGATGAAGTCTTGCGGAATAGCTCTCCAGTCTTCCGGAAGCACTTTTTGGCTCTCATTTTTAGTCCAGTCCCTCTACATGACTAGGTTCAGAAAAATGTTTTGGTTTGTTAGGCCACGCAGTAACCTGTCAATCATCCAAGCATAACAGCTGGTACAGATGTTGACAGATGAGTCAGGCTGGTGAGTAGTAGTATACTGATGATGCTGAATGCTCATGATGATGCTGAGTGGTTGGACCAGATGAGAGGGGAAATGAGGTTGCTGCTAAGGTGGCTACATAACCCACCAACCACTGATCACTTTTCAGACTGCCTTAATAAAACATTTGTTACCGTTTTGTTTAATTTCATGCGGATTTGTCTGGGCCTGGTGTAAAACCTGGTGTAAAACATGAATGAGAGTGCATCAACCCAAATATACACATGAAACAGTTGATATCGGCTCTTGTTTGTTTTCTTGTCAATGCCTCTTGGCAGCTGCAGTATACAAAATGACAGGAGTTGGAATTGAGTTTTTTTTGTGTGTGTGTGTGTGTGTTTTTTCTTCCCAGCACTTAGCCTAGTGCCTCTGTGTATTCTGGTTTAAACAGCACTGAGCTGCTCTGAGTGTGAAATCAAAGGCAAATTATTTGCAATCCTGCCTGAGGATTTGACAAATTGTGTTCTAACGTTTAGCGGTTATGTGTTTGTGTGGGCAGTTTTCAGCGTGGACTGCAGCACGGTGGAATGTCCTCCCGTACAGCCCATGCAGTGTCCTGTGGACAGCTACGAGACGCAGGTCAGGCTCACGGCAGACGGCTGCTGCACACTACCCACCAGGTGAGACGCGCAAACACACACCCACTCGAAAATGAGTAACGGCATTACAATGGATCTTGAATTTTTTATTGATTGACATGCCTGCCTTCCGATTTCTGTCATTTCTTCCATCATTTTTTTTCCCTCTGTCACTCTCAGGTGTGAGTGTTTGCCTGGTGTCTGCGCCTTCCCACAGTGCTCAGCAGGAACGCTGCCCCACTTGGTCTCCCGCGGTGACGGAACACCGGGACGGTGCTGTGATGTGTACGAGTGTGTCAATGGTAGGTCTTGTTTGCTCAACGTGTTGTGTGTGTGAGTGTGTGTGTGTGTGTATTTGGAGGAGAGGTTCATAGGTGAAGTGTGTGCATAGAATCTTAACAAGAAGCCAAGCCCGTCGACTGTTGACCGAGTAACAGTGAGAGGACAGCGCGCGCGCGTGTGTGTGTGTGTGTGTGTTTGTGCGCACGCGATGTGTGCATCCAAACATACTAATGCCGACCCTCGTAATGAGCTTCTTAACAAACATGAACACAGCGGCAAGCTCATTTAGAAGGCTCAGGAAAGCCCACTGTACATTTGTTTAAAGCAATCGAATAGTCACATAGAGTTGCATTAGGTTCACTACCACGTTGTCCTTGAAGGAAAGAACGTAGTGCAAAGACAGCAGGTACTCTGTAGATGAGCTGAATTTCTATAACCGACCGAGGGAAAACACGCTATGGCCTTTTGTAAACTTGGCTTTGGCTCTGAACTCTGGAATCAATGCCGTTAGATTTAGTTTGTGCGATTATGCTGAGAGTGAAATGGAAACCTACAAGCATGGGTGTGATCTTTTCAGTGTTTTTTCAGTAGCTACCCTAACTAATCTCACATCACTCTTTTCTATTATTCCTCAGCAATCCGTGCAAGTTTAATAAATCATCTCGAGCAGAGATGAGGGGAAAAAAACGATTCAGTTATGAATCACGTTTTATTTGTATGGCGATTCATGTACCTCCAAACTGACTCAGTTTCTTTTAAACAATTTTTTACAAGCAGCAGTCCTAAAATATGTACTGTATTATCATATAAAAAAACCTACAAATACTGTATTTGCACAAATTGTGTCCCTGGAATTAATATGTTCATGAACATGACTTCTTTTTTGACATACTTGCGGTATGGTTCTGCTCTATGGCGCTAGACGCTCAAAACCAAGGCAAAAGGTTCTCTATGACAAGGCGCTATCCCATTCAGCTCACGTGAAATTGCGGACGACTTGGGGTACAAAATTCTGCCTCACTTGCGTTAAAAGCCGCCGCTTTTTTCCGCGAACATTGCGAGCGAATTAGTCTCAAATACACTCATTACGCTTGCTTTCACAAATCTTAAAAAACAGCGAGTTCTAATTAGTCGGAATATGAGCGTGATGTTGTCTACATTTTTTTTCCATCCGCATCAATTTTTTGGGATTTTTCCCTGATTTTCTCCCTAATTTAGTCATGGCTAATTCCTCCCTGTCACTAAGGGGCTCCCACATTAAGGCTACTACACCCACTCAGTCGGGAGGGCCGACCGCATTTTCCTGAAATGCTCGCTCACGCACAGTTGTGGGAACAGCGCTATCTGCTCCTTCTGCTTGCGTGAGCTCACCGACGCTCACAGGCGCCCCTGATTGGCTGTAGAGCCGTGATTAATGTGGGAGCTCTAAGTACCTCTCTATAGCTTTTTTTTTTAGTAGCACGAAGCAGATGACACACAGCATCTGGGAGACTTGTCATTTTTTTTCTCTTAAAAATACATATTTTGAAATTAGACTTGTACAGGACCTTGTACAGAAAGCATAAATGTAGTTTAACTTAGTTTTACAATATGTGTCTGTATAGTGCAGTAATACCAGATAACGCCACAATAACGGCACTTCCTTTTTGTTGTGGTAGATTAGAGCTGAAGGAGCGTCCAGGGGAAGAGGTTTTGCGATGCTGCCGCTCTGATTAGCCGCCTCCCTGAGCATATTATCCCCGGTAACGAGAAGTGCAGGGTGTGATTGCTATATTCTACAGCTCATGTATAACTAATGAATGCTGTGTCGTGGACAACTGGCTTGTATAGTTGATGTTTAGTCCTGTTTGAATAGAGCGTAGACTTTGCCATCCAGATGTGTTTCTCGCCTCTTGAAACTACAGGCCTCTGCTTACTGCAGTAAAGTCAGATCGCCTTTTGATGTTCGCTTAAAATTCAAAGTTCTTTACCCTGTTTATGAACCAATTGAATAGACAATTGACCTGACAATACTGTATATTAAAACGATTTTAACTCTCGAACCGGAAAACGTTGGTAACACTCGCGTGCGCGTACTCGTGTTTTACTCTGATATACAGGTAAAATACTGTAGAAATGTCCAAATATTTGTCAACCTGACAGAACAAAGCTGCCTTTGTAGAATTAGGCCCTGCCATCCTTTATGAGCTGCGCATATTTAAAGAGAGAGCGGGAAGATGAACAAAGGAGGAAGAACCACCTTCCTGTGACAGTGGAAGGCAGCATGAAGATACCAGATCGAATGAGAACTGAAGAAAAGCAAGACATCCTGTGTGTGTGTGTGTGTGTGTGTGTCTGACTGCACACAGGCATCAATATATGAGAACCAGGAAAGAGGCATGTCTTAAAATGATTGCACCTCTCTGGCAGGTGTTTATTTGTTTCCTGTTTATCCTGCAGTAAAGCCTGAGGCACATGCTGCACATGAGAGAGCATTTAATAAGAGCCTCGTGTGCTTGATGCTCGGAGGATAAGAAAAGGATGAACACACAATACATACATTTACAGACGGAGGCACGCGAATGCAGCGCAGCAAGCGCAAACATCTGTGCTATGATGAGGAGCCAGGGTGTGTGTCATCTCAGTGGCGCGCTGTGAAGTAGCCCTGTGTCTGGCGGCTGATTAGAGAACAAAGAGGCAGGGCTCAAGATCAGCTCGGGGAGCATCAAAGCCCCGGAAACAGGAACACTTTGATTGAACATCTGGCCACCGGTGGCTACGTTTGGGCACCGAGCCTGTATTAATATCACGCAGCCTAAGGGAGGAATGAGTAAGAAAGATAGCACAAAAGAGGAAAGATGAACCCCTCTCTCTATGGGCGGAAACCTATACGATCGATAAGAAACAGCTGTCCTGCTTACATCATCAGCTGTGTTGTTGCAATCCTTTGCATCCCACACACCCATCGCAGGATTCTGTCATCACGTCAGCTCATGAATATGCAGCTTACAAAAGAAACGATGAGCGTCGCATGACACATCTACTCATGAGCCCACGCCAAAGTGCAAGGTGTTACTCACACTTAAGTTAAGAAGCAAAACAGCTGCACGTAATGCTGCTAAGGTTGTAATGCAGTTTCAGTTTCTTGATCGTCACTAATCCTAAGGGTTTGTTGAGGTGAAAATAGTTTGTTTTGTCGTCTTAAATAACACTTTGTCTATTTCTAAGCACAGATACGGTACACAGTGTTTGTCATGCAAAATTACCAAAGATCGGTACATCTGCGTAATGTGAGCACTCCATGCTCAATTCCACTTGAAGTACCTGGCACGGATCGAATAAGATATGAAAGTCTACTGTATCTAAACGCGGAAGTGGACCACTGTTTACTAGGCAACGTCATGAACGTCGCCTGTCTCCGCCGTTATCTCAGTGTGCGCGCAGAACACGCCAATCTCATCATCTGAACTACACAGCCGTAGCTGATAAAGTTATGAAGGCACGCATAACTCTCTTGAGGGTCACTTTTCTTTTATTATAAATTTTATTTAAATATGATAATATTAGGCATTAAGTGAGAAAGTTAATTTAATTGTACTCGCGTGTTTATGGCGTGGCAATACATCTAGGTGCATGCATGCATACTGTCATCTAATGTATCGGGGGTGTAAGTACACAAGTGTATTTGGGTACAGAACAATATTACTAAAGTGGAAGCTGGCCAGTGGGGGAGGGGGAGCGGTCATACCAGTGCCTAGTGTGAAAGTAGAAAGTTTGCTAACCACCACCCTTTAAGTAATGGCCAGATTTTATTGCAAATTCTCCTCATCTGTATACAGCGCAACAAATTGCATCCCAAAGCATCAACCTTGATGCTTATTCTGTGTTCAACACCATCATGGTTGGCATGGATTCGACAAGAAGTTGGAAAAATTCCTTCGAGTTTTTGGTCCATGTTGCCTCGATTGTATGACACAATTTTCAGGTTCACTTTCATAATGTAAATGCCCAGTCTGCCACATCGCACAATTTTTCTACTGGATTCAGGTCCAATTAATGGAAAGGCCAACGAAGAACACTGAGCTGATGAACGTGTCATGTTCATGAAACCAGTTTGAAATGACTTTTGAGTTGTGACACTGTGCACCATCATTGAATGATGGTAAATTGTGGCCATGAAATGAAGCATGTGGCCAACAACAATAATCAAGTATAATCAATAGAAGTAATGATTGGTTGGTGCTAACAAACCCAAAATCTGCCCCAGAATAATCCTCATACCATTACATCACCTCCACCACGTGACCTTCGGACAAAGGGCAGTTTCAGTCAATGGATTCATACTGTTGGTGCCAAACTCTGACCCTACCATCTGTGAGTCTCAGCAACTTCCTTCAGACAAGGCTATGGCTTTCCAGTTCAGTTCTGGTGAACCGGTGCCCACTACAGCTTCCACTTTCTGTTCTTGGCTGACAGAACTGGAAGCCGATATGGGATATGGTCTTCTGCTGTTGTAGCTTATCTCCCTGAAGGTTTTGACGTGTTGTGCATTGTGAGATGTTTTTCTGCTCACCACAATTGTGTTTTTATCTGAGATACTATAACCTCTCGCTCAGCTCAAACCAGTCTGGCCAGTGTCTCTTGATCTCTTTCATAAACAAGGCATTTCCGTCCACAAATCTGCTGCTCTCTGAATGATGTTTTCTTTATTAAACTGTTCTGAGTAAACTCTAGGGATTGTTGTGTGAGAAAATCCTAGGAGAACAGCAGTTATAGGAATACTCAAACCAGCCTGTCTGGCACCAGCAATCATGCCACGGTTAAAATCACTGAGATTACATGCCCCCCCCATATCTGCATGATTTTATCCTACAAGTCCAACATTGGCTAATTAGTAAATTGCATGAATAAATAAGTCTGCAGGTGTTGAATGAACTGCTTCATAAGTGTATTTTGTTATAAAAACTGAAGGAGTCAGCATGGTTCACTTTCACATCCACTGATAATTAGTGAACACAGCACAATGGTTTAGAAAGTGTGTATCTGTCTGTGTTGAGATGAGGGTGATTGGGTTTAAACACACCCTTGCCGTTGCCTTCCATCTTCAGGAAGGACGTGCAGGCTCTGAGCACCCCACCACATGGTGTCTGGATCAGCTGTGCCATCTGCAAACAAACCGGCGGCTAGATTACTTTATCGACGGCAGATGTTTGGTGGAGACAGAGTATAGTTTTGCTCACTCTGGCACAGGAGGTTGTGTATTTGGGACAGTGAGGGAGAAAGCATTCTCAGACAGTGTGTTTGTTCATCAGATTTTTCATTCAGACAATGATGTCACCCAGCTGGAGATTGATAAGGGGCTGATTATGTGAGTGTGTGTGTGTGTCCGCATGTGTTTCACACAAACAGGAATATCTGACAGTTTTATCCCCTTGAGTCAAAGTGACAATCCTGCAGCTTTATTCTTGACAGTGTAAAATAGATTTTTATAAAAGCTGTCCTGCTATTTTACTGAAATGCTATTTTTTTTAAACTAAGTTAAGGTCAGGGGCAGGTTTTGATTTAGATTTGGTTCTACTGTAGTAAATTCTAATTAAATATAGCCACTTACATACATACAGTACATACTGTACCATACACGTACACCACATGTGTCAGCGGCAGCTCGTAGTTTTAAAACTAAGGGAAGAAGTAAAGTAGGTTAATTATAGAGGAGACGTTCTGCATCATATTAATGGATTATTTTAATCATAATGTAAAACAGTATACACTGATCAGCCACAACACTGACACCACCGCCAGGTGAATTTAATAACGTTAATAATCACCTACTGTCATGTTGATAAATTATTTCCTCCCTATATAATTCTGTGTTTTTTGTGTAAAAACATAATAAAAATCATCTGACCATAGTGGGTCTTCATTAGGCGAATACAACCTCAGACAAACAATATTATACATATATGAATACATGTTTCTTCATTGTCTCATCATTTATTTAACAAAAACAATTTGGAGTTTAACATCCTACAGTGAGAAAGATTATTTACTAGTGGAAAGCATTTAAGACTTATTTTAGGGTTTTAGGTGACACAATTAGTGTAATCACTTCTTAATCTTATTAATTATCATTATGTAACGGCATTGGGTTACGGTTCGGAAGATTCCAGGTTCAAACCCCACCACCACCAAGTTGCCACTGTAGAGCCCTTCACCTTCACCTGCTCAGATGTGTATGTGTATCGAGATCTTTTGGACGAGTGTGTCAGATGCCGTGATGTAAATCTTACACGCTTGCCTAGGTCATGCACTTTTCTAGACGCTTTCTGACACCATCACTGTAAGTACTTGTTACCTGCATTTCTAAGGAATTATCTTTATTTGGCTTTAACATCATCATCGTTGTCTTCGTCTATACCGCTTTATCCTGTATTTAGGGTCACGGGGACCTGGAGCCTATCCCAGGAGGCTTAGGGCATGAGGCGGGGTACACCAGGGTGCCAATCCAACACAGGGCACACACACATACACACACTTACATGCTCATTTACACACTGCAGGCAATGTGGGAACGCCAGTTAGCCTAACCTGCATATCTTTGGACTGTGGGAGGAAACCAGAGTACCTGGAGGAAACCCACCCAGCAGGGGGAGAACATGCAAACTCCATGCACACAGAGACGGGACTCGAGCCTGGCTGGGAATCGAACCCGGACCCTGGAGGTGCTAGTGGCTTTAACATAAGAAAATATATTGAATTCAATATAAAATTGTAGGCCTTATTAACTCCTAATAACTCTTTTTGTATTTTTTTACACTACAATTATTGCTGAATGATTATAGCGCTGTATGGTTCTTGCCTGCAGGGTGTGCCTTCTGTGAAATCCCTGATTTGGCTCGGATGAGCGCAGTCTGCTCCACTAATTCATGTATTTACCATTAGGGGCAAAACCCAAAATGGCTAGACGTGCACAAGGGGAGGTCATCCTTCCTTATTGACATTCACCCTCATGTGAAAGTCACAGCTGAGGAGCTGCGGGGTTTGAACGGGACGCCAGTGAAGTCATTAACACTTAGGTATTTATCAATAATATGAGCTTGGTCATTTTAGTTTTTCTGAGATTTTAAGGGAGGACGGTCCTTCACTTTCTCAGTGGACGAGCCTCCTCGCGTTTGATACACGTGTGCACCAAACACCCATGCTCAAATGCAAAGGCTTTTATATGAGGCTTTTTCCCTTTATATGAGCCGAGTGTGTGTTTCAGCTGCCTCATAATTATGTCTTTTTTCACGAGTCTTTTACCTGGTGTAAACACGCAGCGCACAGGTCTTTCCTATCGCTACCAACTCACATCCTTTCTGTTTAATAACAGAGCTTTCGTTTTTCATTTGTTTGCTCATCAAAATCGCCGTGTTCCGCTTTTGTCGTTTTTGCTGTCTTTATCCACTTATCTTCGAATCACTCCATTTCAGAGGAAGGGAGATAATGTTATTTACAAGTGAATACACAAACACAGGTCCATGAGTGCTGTAGAATCGAAGCCTCTCTCTGTTCCATTTTGATTTCAGTGTGTCAATAATGATATTTTTCCGAGCACACACACACACACACACGTACACAAGCAATTCCATTTGTCAGTGTGTGCTCCCCCACCCTCAACCATACTCAGTTATTACACTAGTTTTGCTCAGAGAAAGGCTGTCATTGTCAAGATGATGATTGGCGGTTTATATAAGTCCCTTGAAATGCTGTGGTCAAAAATAACAGTACAGTATAGTGACCACAGAAGTCTTAATTTTATCCCCCCCACACCCCCTTGCCCTTGGCTTTAAGGGGAGAGTGTTCTCATAGACCTGAAGGACCCCCAACTTGCTGGCTTTTAAGCACTAAGTCCAGAGATTAGCCTTTTAAATACACGTCCTGTTGCATTTAAGTAGCGCGTGGAAATTCGAGAACAAGTGAACCTCTTTCAGAGGATGGACTCAGTTTAAGACCCACACAATGTTGTGAAGTGCTGGGCTTAAGCAACCGACCGGGAGGTGAAGAGATTATCTTGGATTGTGTTCATGGCATGGCATGGCATGTTCGATTTGCAGATCATTGTGTCCCTTTACCTACCTGCTTTTTTTTTTTTTTTTTTTTAAAGAATGACAAGGGAAATGTGCCACTATTGGAAGTGAAGCGCAATATTAAGACCATTCTAGCTCACAAGTCACATAGGGGTTAACAGCATTACAGCTATAGTGTAAATCCTCCCATGATTGACAGCTCCATAAAGTGGTTCTCCACTCTTTCTCTGGCTGTACAATCACCTCAGAGTTAGTTTTTTTTTTTTTTTTTCACTTCGGCTAAGCTTGCTGTGTTCTGTGTTATGTTACACATAATTAGGAGTGCTAAAACATTTGCACGAGGCACTTCGGTAAAATCGGCCTTGATTTGCAGGAGGGTTATGATTTACATGGTCATAGTTGTCTCGGGCCTGCCAAGGCGAAGCACACCTGCAGCTCTGTGCGCCTTATCACATTATTTAGTCTGTCTCGAGGCAGCTGCAGCCAAAACAAGAGGGGCTCCAACATAGGGGAGGGAAGCAGGCGGCTGGGAGACAGTGTCTGATGGGCTGTTCGCTGCCCGAACTACAGGGGAGGATAGAAAAACACAGGGCTGCTGGAAAACCGCGGCCTATTAGGAGCCCAAAATAACGGTCACTTTAAGCTTCGTGCAGTCATCCCTGTCTAAAGCCAAATTTTACCCTGGTGTTAAGGAAATGCATGGGTATACTCCGGCTGGACGGGGTCCGTCTGGAGGTGTGCTTGTATCTTAAAAAGGCTCGTTTTACAGGTTTCGTTGTTTAAATCCAACTGCAAGTCATGACCCTTAGCTCAAATTCAATTACGGTTCCACTCCACACGGTGTGTTTAAAGTGAACTAAAGCAATAAGTACGTTATGGATGATATTATGTAAATCTGCTCCCTCGCGAAGGTTAGCGGCTTCTGGGTCACAGACGGTGATTTATTTTGAACCGGCGCTCCGTTGCTGTGTGTCTGAGGTTTAAAGGTGCTTCTAATCTCCAGCTAGAGAATTTCACAGGCTGCTTCCACACAGTCCTGTGAACCAACACCATTGAGACAGACTCCTTTCTCTTCAGATGCCTTCTGTCTGTAGATAAGCTTCGCCTGTGTGTGGGTGGCGGTGTCTGTTTCGCCATATGAGTGACATTGCAAAAAGACAGAGTAACCACATATTTTCCGCACCTGCAATCCTTGCATACAAACACATGCGTGAATTAAAATGACTTGAGTCTGTTAGACTCTAAATGTGGACATGTCTAGTAATTTAAAAGTGGAGCAATCTTTTTTTTTCTTTCTTTCTTTTTTTTTTGGTGGTGGCGGGGTTAGAATTTAAAGCATGTAAGACAAGCCAACTACTATAAGATTGCTTTAACATGCTCCGGCAGCAGATAAGGCTTCGAGTGCACCTGTATAATCAGTAAAGATATACATCAGCCATTAAATAATAGAGTCAGACTACAAAGCAAGGTGCATTATGACTCGAATTCCTCACCGTTACATTACCATAATGGCTCCTCACTCTGGACTAACGTGATATTGCACAGCATCACCACATTCTACGATCATTTGCCTTCGGCATTCTTGGCTCATCAGCAGTGCCAAACGCTACAGCTGCAAAATTGGTGCAAAATTGATTAGAAAAGGTGTTTATAGCGCTGATTTTGTGTTGAATTTAATCACGACAGACCCACTCTAGAGCCAAACCTGTGTGTTAGGTTGGACACCTGCCTTTGGCCAGTGTGGGACACCAGTTATGTGATTATAGTCGAGCCACTTGGAAACATCGC
Organism: Clarias gariepinus; assembly: GCF_024256425.1. Classification (NCBI taxonomy): domain Eukaryota; kingdom Metazoa; phylum Chordata; class Actinopteri; order Siluriformes; family Clariidae; genus Clarias; species Clarias gariepinus. The sequence continues at coordinate 19,394,808 of NC_071112.1, forward strand.
ACCCCACAGCATCCTTCACACACACACTGACTTGGCCAACTGTACGTGTTGATTAGACATAGTGGTCTTCTGCTCACACTTTAAGTTGTTTGCTTTTCACAAACCTGCAAACCATTTAATTGCAAATCTGTTCGAGTCTGGCTCTGCTTACAGCAGATCATTTGCGATATGGCAACAGTTGCAGATTTTTTTTTTTTGCTTGCATTTAGCTTTGATTACAGTGCACAATGTGGTGGCCCAATTCATGTGTCAAAATAATTCCTCATGCTGTCAGAACCACAATTTGCAATCATCTTCATCATCATCATCATCTATACCATTTGATTCTGTATTCAGGGTTTCTGGGGGCCGGGAGCCTATCCCAGGAGACTTAGGGCACAAGGCAGGGTACATCCTGGACAGGGTGCCAATCCATCACAGGGCACATCACGTTAATTAGCCTAATCTGCCCTGGAGGTCCAAGGCAACAGTGCTAACCACTACACCACAATTTGAAATCACAATTTGAAAACATTGGAATATGCCCATGCCAGACAGTAAAAAACTACAGACAGTAGATGTGATAACCTGGTCATTGAGGTCGCCAGTTGACTTCATTTTATTGCCACATAGCTGCGCCTGAACCTGACCAACTATTACACTAGGTGTGTTTACATGGAGCTGAATAATCCACCAATAATGGAACACTGAAACAATGAAACACCTAAAGAGGAACAGCCTGACTCACTCGGAACGAGATGTGGTGGTGTAAACCTTTTTGATCATTCGTTCAGCAGGAAAATGTAAGCCATGTAAACCTTTAACCCAAAGTTTTTTCTTTAATCGAAATAAATATATATTTTTTCCAAGTGGGCGGTATCTTTAGGTGACTTGAGTTTCCGCGAGGGCAATTTTGCCTCAGTTTTTTTTTTTGATGGGTAAACTCTGTGAGAACATCTCTCTGCCATCGGTCTTTACTTTCGTCCACTGTGTCTTTGACTGAGGAAGAAGCATTGATTGGCGCACCATTTTATCCATAATAAAACCATTACAAAAGCAATCATAAATAAGACACAAATGTACACAACACAGAAGGTGGGATTTATCGGCTTAACATGACCTTAAAGTTGGAGAGAAAACTACTTTTTTTTTATATTTCTGGCAGAATAAAGGCTTCAGAGTGGGCAGAGCCACTTTGCGCTTGTTAAATAAGTTATATTCTGATTACATGCTTCGAGCATACAGTGTGAACACATAACCATGTAAACAGTTGGAATCTCTAATCAAAATATTTTCACTCGGCTTGTACGGTGGGCATGATGCATCATGGGTGCACTGCTTTATGCCCTTCCCTTCTTACCCTGACACAAATTCCTCAGGAATAGAGTCACACTAAAGTCTTTTTTTCTGATTAGCTTCACTTAAAAGTGTTTTTTAGTCTTTATTTAATTTATCATCTCACTGTGTGTATGGAAATGCTCTCACTTTTCCTGTTAAACGTAGCTGTGATTTCTATTGTCATATTTCCTTTTTCTCCTGAACGTGGTCAGTTGTGATTTCTTTCCCACCCACATTTCTTTCACAAAGTTGCTGGTTCAGCACTGTCCTTCCAGGTTTTATTAATGCGGAGCTTAACTCAATTCTGCTTGTTTCCCTGTGGCCAGGCAGTATAAACTAAACATGGATGAAAAATGATGTCTGGCGCTTATGTCTAATACAGTATGTCTAGGTTTAATGCAAACACATACACAGTCTATCATGAATGCGGAATAGTTTTTTATGAATCTACAGATATGTTTCATGGTCTCCTGGAATGTTTTTCCACAATTATGTAATTAGTTTAATGTGTTTTTACTGTTTGAAATATACTACACTCCTTGTCCTTTTTATCAGATCTACTCACCACTTTGGTCCCGTTGTAGATGTATTTTTAATGATTGTAGCCCATGTGTTTATTTGTCCACCGCGCCTTTATCCAGTTTCTTGGCAGAAATGGACCAGATACTGTAGTATTTGGGAGATGGATTATTTTCAGCTCCTTAGTGACAGAAACATAGTTGGAGCACCTTGGCGTGTGTGTGTGTATTCGTAGTTTGATGCACTATGACTATAGCAGTTTGCCTGAATGAATCTTACTGCACACTTTATTAAAAATGCCTGTACATAGACTACATGCAATTATCCAATCAGTCAACTGAATGGGAAAAAATGTAATCTTGAGGATTTTAAGTGGTTTGGCATGATTGTTGATGCCAGACAGACTACTATGAGTATTTCTGTAACTGCCGATCTCTTTGAAATTCACACACACATCAGTCACATCAGCCGACTCAGAATAGCACAATACAGGGGAAAAACATCCACAGTGCTGTGCACAGAAAAGCCTTGTTGATCAGAGAGATCAGTTGAGATTGGCAAGACAGAAAATCTACAGTAGCTCAGATAACCACTCTGTACAATTGGAGTAGGCAGAAAAGCATCTCAGAATGCACAACACGTCACGCCTTGAGATGGATTGGTTGCAACAGCGGAGAATGAGCACTTTACTTCTGTAAGGGAGGAACAGAAAGCTATTCAGCACAGCCTCACCAATACTGGAAAGTCAAAGCCAGGAAAAACATGGCCTGGTCTAATGAAGCTTAACCATGGTGGTGGTGGTGGTGTAATGTTGTGGGGAATGTTTTCTAGAGCACTTTGTGCTGTTAACATCAATCGTCACATCCAGTTTGAGTCTCGTTGCTGACCATGTGCATCTCTTTGTGATCATCTCTTTGTGCATCTCTTTTGTTCCCGTCTTCTAATGGATAATTCTAACGTGATAATTCATAAGGACACAGGAACACCCCACCCAGTGTTAGTATAGTGTTCCTAATTAGTCTTTTTCTTTCCTTCACATTATTAAACATGCAGATCTTTTTAGATGTGATTCCCTCGACATTCAGTATATTCAGGTCTTTATTTTATTGATCCATAAGGTTACTGACTCTAGACCTGACCAACTGAAGCAACCTCCTGAGGCTTGTACAGTGGCCACTATGCATGATGGGTGCATACGCTTCATGCGCTTGCCTTCTTATCCTGACATGCCCATCACTCTATAAGACCACATGACTTTTATTCCATTGCTCCAAAGTACAATCTATATGTAACCCTTTTTTTCTGATTAGCCTCACTAACAGGTGTTTCTCAGCTGTTTAGTTCCAATCCTGTGAGTTCTCTTCACATTGTGTTGATTTCTTTATCATGAATTTTTTCTTTTTTTTTAACATGTAATTTTTTATATGATCTCCATGATTTGTCCGACCACATTTCTTTGATTTTGCTAATGTGCTAATGTGTTTCAGGGTTCTTAATACACTTCCAGTAATTTGAAATCTCCTTAGTTGTTTTCTTTGCTTGATGCAGCCTAATAATTTGACCCTTGTGAATTGGCACCTTTTTATTTTTTTGGCCAGACATTGTAATTGTTTTCCCAAAGTGTTGGGTCACGGCCTGATAATGAAGCACCATCTATAGTGAAAGAGGATTTGTGGCCGAGGCAGAGACTTAAAACTGACAAAGTCTGTTCTACAACTCTTTTCAAGTTCACATAGCTACTTTGTGTAGAGAACAGATCAATAGCTGTCTACAATTCGAACACATGTCGAATAACTGTTTACCAACATAGTAATCTGCATGGTGGAAATAACAAACCAAAAACCAGGTATGTTTTTAGGCAACAACTGTTAATGTTGCGTCCTTTGAAAACGGGAATGCAGCTCAAGGAATGATGAGGGCAGAGATCTACGTCTAAAGGATAGGTCATAACAAGTGATGAAGCAGATGCTATTTGTTTTTTAAGAAATCCCTGCTTGCTAAAGATTAAACCTCTGAGTTCTGTTAAAATGTACATATTTTCACTAAACTATCAGTTACTATTAAGGGCTAATAGAAGCCTTTGTGCTGCTTGGTAGAGTCTTGTTTATAAATAGCTACCTTAATCACACGGTGAACATCTGGAATAGCTGCGTTGCTACCGCTCCGGTTCTTTCTAATTGACCCGACCCTTTATCGTACCCCGGCCATGCTGGACTGCCCACGGCACTAAACTCATTAGAAGCTCTCTACCTCGAGGTTGTTTATCATTAAGGCATGTTGTGCTGAGTGTTTTCATACTCATAAAGCACAGGTGCAAAGTATTCCAGATGTTTCTAATGTGCATCTTTATTTATCCTCCTACCTGGTTTATAAAGTCTGTTGTTTTTCCTTAGTGTAATTGAACACGTTTCGTTCATCACAAATGATGTGTTAGTGTACAAACCTCTCGTGATTGATTTTAACACACCGCACTCACAGTCTGCATGTTACACAACAGCTGTGTGCAGAGGTGTAGTGTTGTTTACTAAAGTACCAGAGCACACCTATGATGTATGCGCATGGTTAAATTGTGGCTGGTTTTCATAAACACTGCTTCTGTGGTGGAGTTTGCATATATTAGTCAACTATAACTGACCACATGATAATAAGATGGGTAAACCACTATTTTGAGAAGACGATCCCATGCAGGCAGAGGTCATGCTCCGCGAACAGGCTGGGATACGAAAATGCAGTGCATGCTTTTATCTTTTTGTTTAGCTGCCTTTTCATTTCTGTTAGTTATTCTTTAATGTGGATTTTTTTTGTTGTTGATTATTTAGTGCAAGAGTTGACCTTGTGAATAAATCAACCTGCCTAATATTTAACTCACTTTAATATACAACAGTTAGTTGGGACCAAATAATTTGCAAATAATGGCATGCCATGACTGCTGATATAGAGTATAACTGTTTAACTTTATGTATCACTCTGCTTCACAGGTGTTCTAATAATCGTTATCCACTGAAGAAGGGCATTACTTAGTGTGTGGAACAAGGGATTGTACACCTTACATAGCACACTAGCTTTCTATTTTACACTATTTGGGAATCAAACCAAGAAATGATTAGTTACCTGAAGATATTTTAAAGTGAAAAAAGTGGAGACATAAAGAGAAACTTAGGAGATTTACATGCTTGTCCACCAAGCATTTATTCTCTTTACCTTCGGGCTAAGAATTTAATAAAACTTTTAAACCCCAGTTAATTACACTGTACATAACTGTTCCACTAGTTGCGGTTAGCTAGTTTCACCAGTCGTAAAAGGATATGTGTTGGTGGAGCAAAATAACTGGTTAAATAAACAAACAATCATAATCTGTTTATAATAAATGGTGTTTGTGTTGTATAAAAAGCAATATCACACATAATGTCATGCTGTTGTACTGAATATCAGCACGGCTGTGAAATCTTCTCTACTATGACTGCATCACAGCTGTGCTAATATTCTTCACAAGAGGTCAGCACTGTGGCCACGCACCTCCATGGTCGAGGGTCTGTGTGCATGTTCTCCCAGTGTTTGCTGGGTTTCCTCAGGGTACTCCAGTTTCCTTTCACAGTTCAAAGACATGCAACATGATTTGGTTCATTTGCATTCCTAAATTGCTCATAGTGTGTGTGTGTGTGTGTGTGTGTGTGTGTGTGTGTGTGTGTGTGTGTGTGTGTGTGTATGAGTTCGCCCTGCGATGATTATGATGGATTAACCGCCTGTCCAGGGTGTACCCCGCGCCATGCCTTAAGGCTCCCGGTCCAGGTCCATGCCCCCATTGTCATCTTGACAAGGAAATGAAAAAGAGGTGGAGAAAAAGAAAAGCAAGCCAATAAAAACGTTTAAAATGATCATTTGTAGCGAATCCCCATCGTGACGTTTAGCGCGTGACAACTGTGCTCTTTGTGTAATTCATTAAACCCGTACTAATTAGCAAAACAAGTCTTTGGAATTAAGGATAGACACTGTTCAGGCTGAAACCATGTCAGTGCTTCTTCTCAGATGGAATTGGGCTGAGAGTCCCTTTTTTTATCTCATGATGCTAATAATACTACACATGAACTTTGAAATGGGAAATGTGCTGAATGCACAGAGACCCAGGGTTCTGCCGAAATACCGGATTCCTGATGCACAGGATGTGTTTTTGTTGTTTTTTTGTTTTTTTTTCTTTTCAAGTACAGCTTCAGCATCACTCATGATCAGCACAGGGAGTTGCAGGAAATGATGATTATTTTAAAGATGTTTGTTTACTAACATTATTTCAGTTCCACCAGTGATCTTTAGATTCAGATGCTGCTGACGCGCCACATAATGGTGCAGGTTTCGTTTTTGAAGGTAATGGCATCGTTTCCCAAGCATGAACGTGCAGCTCTTGAGTTTAGTACAAATGGCAGACATCGTAACACGTTGGCTGAGAGGTGAATTTTGCACCTAGCGTTGCCATGGTAACCTGCACACCAACCCTGTTGTGCTCTAAAAGCCGTCGGAGACATATACATGATGGAGAGGTTCTCCGCATAGCCCATCCCTGTCTAAACTGGAGGGAAACAGCCACATGGGCACATAAACCACACCGGCAAAATAGATCACAGGAATTGATTTAATAATTACGTAAGAGGAAACTTCGGTCTGCAATTTCTGCGCACAGTTCCTGTTAGAAGGGTCCCTGAAGGTGGCAGAGATAGTGGAAGATGCATCACAGTGTTGCAGCACGAGGAACCAGGCCATCATTTTGTAAGACTTACTTTCAGATGGGGGGAAAAAAGAACTGTGCATGGCACTCAACTTTTGTTTCTGCGAGTAATAATCTGCCTAGATATAATCATCAACCAACTCGAAGATGTTTTTTCTTTCTTTCAAAAGTTTTTTCAATTGTGATGAAATTATACCAAAGGATTTTCAGTGATTGCATTCCTCAGTAATTAGAAAGTATGGCCCATCAGCCTATCAGTTTAAAATTATATTTATTGCTGTGGAACAACTGCGAGAATTGTTAGTTCCTGTTATCATTTTTTTTTTTTTTACAGTATATCACTATAAACTGTCGCTCTTTCACCGTTCACATTCTGCTTTTGTCTCTTTTTTATGTCAGTAGTACAAAAAGTACAGCTTGTCACATTCCTGCAAAACTGCAAAGTACAAAGTCCTTTGTTCTGGCGACATTCCAGTGACAGGAAACCTATTGACTCCTGCTTGACACTGACGATAGAGAATCTGTTTTCATAAATGAAACAGTAAATAGACCTCCCATTCAGAAAGCTTCGCCATATCAACAATTATAACTTTTGAAAAAAAAAAAAACCCATTCAATTCAATCAGCCTTATTATTTATTGTGTATTCCATATTTTTTGTATAGTAACAGTTTGACAGCTGATAAACATAATTTTTGGTAAATGATTATTCTCTGACATGCAATGTTGTCCAACACGGAACATTTAAAATATGAAAACTTGCACGACATGTGATCACGTCATCAGCCACGCAAACTTCCCGTGCTACACACCAGCTGTGACGAGTGGTTTAAATGTGTTTAAAGGGGCTTTGAAGAATGTTTAAACCAAGAAAGGATGTTTAGACACTATTACCGCCATTGCAGTCACTCTGGCAGTAATAATGTCTGCAATAAGTTCTGCAAAATAAGACATTATGTGATTTGGATGTTATTTGAGCACCATGTTATTAACAAAACTGGGTCAGATGCTGTAGTGTAAGCGCTGTATTGTTTCTAATGTTTATGATCTTCAAGAATCTTTGTAATTAAAGTGGAAAAAAACGCCGCACAAATTTGCTGCCACCACTTTCTGTTTGACTCACCACAAAAACACAGTCAAAGCATGAGTTCGCTCCATTTTTTTTATTCAAACTCGTATCCAACATATTTAATAATAAATTGCAGACTTAAATAAGCACAGGAACAACCGCAGGCTGATTTATTCATTGTGACAAAACTGTGGAAGGTAGAGTTCTAGCTTTTTGAAAAACTGCAAAAATAGAGTTAATTCATGTTTAATAAGTGAATCATAGAATATATAATTCCTGATGCCCTGCGAATGTATATTTAGCCCTTTGTAGCCCTTTTGTACTTGCACAATCTGCATGCTTCCCCATCACTAAATGTCTAAAACCTGTGATTATGTTTTTACAGAGACTAAGCCGGCATGTATCCTCGGTGGAGTGGAGTATCGCGATGGCGAGATGTTCAGGATGGACGCCTGCCATTTCTGCCGCTGCCAGGGCGGTGTGTCGGTGTGTTTCACGGCACAGTGCGGCGCCCTCCACTGCGAACGCTACTATGTACCAGAGGGAAAGTGCTGCCCCGTCTGTGAAGGTGACCACAATCACACGACTGTCAGTGCTTTAAAAGTTGCTACCATAACAAAGAACGGATCTAACGATGCATTCGCGTCATGTTGGGACTTTTGTAATTAGGAGGTAATGAACCATTGAATTGGTAAATATGACTCAGATGCTCAAGTTGTCAGGGTGGTGATATCCTGCATATTTCAAGGTAAAGTAATACGGAAGCTGGGCCGAAAAGCCCGACACTACACAGCCACTCACTCTGTGATCAAAGTGGCCCAGCCCTACCTGTAACTACATGTTATTAGCAGCAACACAACAGCCATTTAACAGCTCTTGAACCAGTAACTCCTTAAATGAAGGGTTGCTTCTGCGTAAAAGACGGTTTCAATGGATCCGCATGCAGTTTCAGACTAAAAGCCCGCTTCCTTACTTTGAAGCAAAAATGAGAAAATTAATCCTGACGTTTTTATTTAAAAAATTAGCATGATTGGGCTTCACTTATCAATCTACACTCATAAAATTGTAATAAACCATTTTAGCCAAAGGGCTTTTTTTTTTGCATCTTCTATTTAATCTCGGCTTGAAATTGATTCAATTGATGATGATTATTCGAGCAAGAACGCTAATAAAAGCCTGCACCCCTGAAACAAGCTGGTAGGGCGTTTAAATGGCAGCAGGAATTTTTCTAAATTGAAATATATTAAAAACCGGATCACGAGGGAAGACCCTGTCATGTGAACTTGGCACAGGGACATGACAATGAGTTCTTTGCATCATTTTTTATCCTCCCAATTAAACAAGCATCCTAGGTTATTAATTCAGGGAACTGCTTGTTGTTGGACTTTATAGACCAACCCAACATAGCATGCCTGGAAGCGTGTAATTTGGATTGTTTTTGTGTGTCTCTTGGGTAGACCTTCATCCCGTCATACGACTGCCTCATATTAGCTCCCTACCTTCGGCTGCTGCTATTAGAATGATCCGATTATTTTTATGTGCAGATCAGTTTTGTGGTGTTTTTTTCAGCGCTGTGGTTAATTAAGATGAAGTCCTCATTACGTTCTACGATATTAGTCAAGGTAATTTCATAGCTTGCATGTTTTAGAGGTGAGCAACATGATGCATGTGGAAAGTAAATTCTGTGAACATGTATGGAGCGCTTATACTTTATAAGGCATGTGGTTCGACAATTGTTTTAAATAAACCAAACTATCTTCTATCACTTAGTTGCCACCTTTGTTAATTTATTCAAATTAGTGGTGTCATTTCAATACATCTATATTGTGTCGGCTTCGCCCCTCCCCCCGCAGTCCCTAACATTTTGATAAATGCATGGTAATTAGTGGGTTCAATGTGATAAATAAGTTGTGGGTGATTCACAAACAACGCAAATTACCTCATATGCATAGTAGCAGGAAAAACATCTATTTGTTCTCGATGCACTGACAGTAAAACTCGATGCACGCACATCTCGCATGTTCAGTATAATACTGATTAAGGGCAGTGACTTTAATCAAGAACTGTTTAAAATATGGTACGGATGCAAAATAAGAGTGTATGATTAGTTTCTAAGATTAGGCATGCATGAAAAGTTTTAGTCTGTGTTTAAAAACTGTGTGTGAATCTGCACTAAATGTCTAATCTTAAATCATTTTTTTCCAAAAAAGATCTTTATCATGTGTCTTAAAAAACTTTCTGATCATTTTTTGATCCTGAGGCATAGTTGTAATACTGTAAATGTTATTAATGTTAGATCTTTTTACATCAATAGCAGACTCCTGCAAATATGATACCTGCTTTTTCGGTCGTACTGAGTTGCTTGGTACTTTATATTACATTGTAAATGTTTTACAATGTCAGATTGAGCAAGACTGCAGTGATTACAAGGAGCAAAGATTAAAACACAATGAAGCACTAGAAATCAAATGAAGCACTCGAAATCAAATGGCTCAGTCCCAGTAGAAGCACGGAGACACCATATAGTTGTCTATGGCATGCACCGTGATGACCTTGAATCTATAGAACATGCAACTTAATACAGAACGCACAATTATTATTATTATTTTTTTTGCTTGTTTTTTTTTTTTTTCCACTGGAAACGCATACTGTATTTACACACACGTGTTGGAGGGAGACGGCATCAAAGGAGCACGTTGGAGGCTTGAAATCAACGTGGAAAGTGTCTACTTTTCCATCCTAAAAAGAATGTTTATGCTGCGTTATCTGGTTATGATTTCATTGGCGCTTAAATGGAGATGCGCGAATGGGATCCTGCCGATTTTAAAGGGTAAAGTCCTCTTGCTTTATCTCTCTATCTGTTTTCCTGCAGGTCCAATCTTCCCCGCTCTGAATTTCGCCGGCTGCTACGTGAACGGCCAGATCTTGGCTCATGGGGATCACTGGCGGGAGGACGACTGCACGTTCTGTCAGTGTGTGAGCGGCGAAGCTCGCTGTGTAGCCGCTGCCTGCGGCCATAACTGCCTCCACCCGGTCACGGTGCCTGGAGAATGCTGTCCTGTGTGCGAGGGTAAGGACAGGCTGTGTGTGTGTGTGTGTGTGTGTGTGTGTGTGTGTGTGTCTTGGTGCATCTCTCCCTCCCTCTTCTCCATTGTTCATTGTTCCTAATATACATGTTTGTAGGTCACCGTGTATGTTCACATACCATATGTGGAGTGTTTGCAACTAGTCCTGACCAAACACTGTTTCTCAATGTAAAGTGATTCATCTGCCAGAAAAAGACCCAACCTAATATCGAATCAGATAAAAAAAAAAATACACAAAACATAGACATTATCTTCACCTTGCTCGTTTCCCTCTCTGTAGTTCTGTTTATCTCTGTAATGATTAAACACCATTCGGTGCTCACACCACAGCATGTGTTTATTGCTACTGATCTGTATTAGCTACGGCACTGTAGGCCCGAAGCAGTACACATGCTTACACCGCACCGATCTTGTCTCCCTGCTAAGTGAAAGAGCTTTGCATTGTTTCGAAGCAAATTGTTAGCTTTGATCAAACAGATTCCAGTATAGATTTCCACCCAGACGTTTGGGATTGCTGTTTGAATCGAGGGTTTATATTCCGGCTCGCGCTGAAGGCTAGGCTTCAGACAGGCTCAGTATACTCGATCACCGACGCCACAGACTGACGGATGAGCGCCGGCTCCGTCAGATCACCTCCCTGGCCCGGTTTGGACCACGGTCACCGATGGGTGCCGTCTCTCTCAGGTCACGCTGGAGGATAGAGGAGTCATCGAAACGAGATGCACAGCCTCAAGCTCCGGTGGCTTGTTTCCACTTAATTCTCTGCACGGTCACAATCACGGTTCCTCACCATGATTTAAGAGTGTGCCAAAACTCTAATCAGTTTTTACTTAATGCAGCCACCCTCAGTTCTGAATATGAGGACAGTGATTTCTCACCTCAATCTTTCAACAGGGTAAACACACACACACACACACACACATATACACACACACTATGCTATTTCATAGCCTGTGAAAAGTGTCTAAAATAAAAATGCAAACGTGCTGCGCCTGAGGTTTCTCGTATCGATTCCGAAGAAAGGAAAATTACGTCCATTATCGTTTTAAAAATAAGACATTTCAGCTGAGAATATAAGCTGGGATGTATAAGGGGTCTGGTGGCGTATATATTTCACCCTCCTCCAACAGCTTCTGGGGTCTGTCTCATTAGAAACCCCGACCGCTACCTAAATGTCTCCGGGCAGGTATATGTAATAGGGTTCTCGTCTGTCTGTTCTGCCGGTTGCTCCTTCCAATTACAGATCTGCACAAATTCAGTAGGCTACCATGCGGATCAATACATTATTTAAAAAAAAAAAAAAAAAAAGAAAGAAAAGAAAATCCTGAAAATGAATATTACACATTGCTCATGTAATCAGGATGCAAAAGCCCCAATTAGACATGTACCGGCCTTCTGAGAAGAACTCGGGCTGGTAGCAGGGACGGGAGAGAAGACAAGAAGGATGAATGAAAGGAGGCAGCAGCATGGCCACAGGCATCCTTTTTTATGTGCGTGGGCAGCACAGACTCTCTCCCTCTCTCTCTCTCTCTCTCTCTCTCTCGTGCGCCCTCGCGCACTTTTTCTCAAACCCCTTTTCAATTAATCTTTTATGCAGCTGTCCATCCGTGAAGCAATTAGAGATGTGGGACTTACTGACTGTATGGTGGACCTTCACATACACGATATGAGCGAGCACCTCAGAGGAACATCTCAAAAATACACTATTAGAAATGCATTATAATCCCAACACCTTTCTCTATCTCTCTCTCTCTCTTTCCCCAAACTACTGTCTGGCTCGGATCAAAGAATGTCAGGCTAGCTCTGCAGTTAAAGTTAGATCATCCCGCTTTGCGGGCCCCGACACGGCTCCTCCGACTCCAGTCGTTCCTGCCCCACTCAGTAATTTATTGTGAACGCACTAGCCTATATTTCGCCGCAAGACAGTGTGTATTTGGGTAAATCTTGTGTGAGGCTCGCCGCTAAAGACACCTGTTTATATAATGATAACCCTCGCAGCATTTAAAGACCGTATTCTTCACTCCAGGCAAAGGTCTGTGCACTCAAATGTCGAAGGAAGTCTTTCTCTCAGAAGGTGGCTTATAATGATTTCGCAGGCCGTTCGTTTACATTACCTGTGTATCAAGTGCAGGGCCGTGCTACGCAGTGCCCTTCTGACCTTACCACTCAATTATTTTGTTCATAGTAACGCAGACCAATAGAGGGAGAGCCATTTATTGTGAGGAGAGGAGGTTAGAAGAAGGCTGTGTTTTTGCTCTAAGCCCCTGTGCATGCCGGCCTTCCATTCGTGAGCCTATTATAGCACGAGTAAGGAATAAAGCCATGGTGTAGCGATATCCCCTCTCCCACCCAGGCAGATGTCTTTTAAAAATAGCCGTACCTGTTGGCAAGGACTAGAGAACTCTTTGTCCATTCCGTTTGCTCATTTCCATGAGGCATTTGTGCGAGACTCCGCCATGGGAGGAGGTGGTGAGGTCGCCACAGGCTTTTAGCAGCTCTGTACATTAGCTGGTGAGAAAGGACAATGAGGAAAATGATAGGCCGGTCAAATGTCATCCACAAAGGCATTTAAAATTTCTATAAAGGTGTGTGTGGGTCTGTTTTCTCTCACAAACTCAGGCTTTTAACTTGAGTATGAAGAAACTTTATAGGCTCACACTGTGTAGGAGTAAAAGGAACAATGAGTAGGAAAATAGTTCTGTTCACAATGTGCTATTTGCTAGAGTATAATAGTTATTTTAAGAAATTAATCCATTAATCCATTTATTGCTTATTCTTCTCAATTAATAAATTAATTGTATTATTAAAAAAAAAATGCTAAACAACAAAGAATATTTTTGTAAATTCCAAAAGAAATCAGTTTAGTAATGAAAGATTACAAGAAACTCTTAAATAGGCTTAATTAATTAACCGCGATACTATCATTCTGAAAAGAGACAATCTATTTTATCCATCTATCCATCTAGGAACCTCTGTAGTCCAGCTAGGGACTGTGGAAACCATTGGTGACCGTTGTATTTATTCCCATTTTTTTACTATGGCAATTTGGGAATGGCGCTTAGACTAATATGCATGTCTTTGCACTATTGGAGGAAACTGGAGAACCCAGAGGAAACCCACCCAGCACTTGGAGAACGTGCAAACTCCATCCACACAGACCCCAAGGCGGGAATCGAACCTGAACCCTGGAGGTTCAAGGCACCACCGTGCTACCAGGCAATCTATTATTATTTCAGAAGTATATCATCAATGTTGATCATTTATCATATGTGGAACCTGAACTAACATGAGGTTGCAGCATTTGTACTGTACATTTTTATACTATAAACCAAAGGCCTTGATAACTAAAAAAAAGGTTTTGCCTGCATTTTAAGCCCCAACTTGTTAAATTCTGACCATTCGAGTTCAAAATAAAGGCCAATATCCACAGGGCTTCCTTGCAAACGGAAAGATTCAAATTCCTTTTACTTGCCATATTTGTGCAAATTGAATCAATTTCTGTGTGCGAAATTGACTTCAATGCTTCAGGGCTGAGGGTCGTAGGTTAATGCCTAAGACTCTTTTTGGCATTAACTTAAAGTATGTGAACCTGAAGACAGGCGGTGACTTGATATACAGCATATAGTGCGAATACATTATCTATATGAGTTACATTAAAATTCATGTCTGTTGGGTTTGGACAAGTGTTGAAAAAACAGGTTTCCCTATAATGATTCAAATAGCTTTGCTACTTGAAGTGAAGTGATGTAGTGCATTATATCATAACAGACAATCTGCTAATGAAATTTATATAAGTTAGCTATTAAGTCAAAAAGGTTAGTTTTACGCTATGGCTAATAAAGTGCAGTAGGTGGAATGTACTTGAAATTGATATTTTCTGCATAAATTTTCCTGATCATTCAGCAGATTTGAAGTTTTAAACCCAAACATTGTTTTAAAGCACTTGAATGAACACTATCCAAGCTGCTTACTCCAGTTGTGATAGAAGAGCATGTATTTTCCCGCTGTTAAGATATTAATAAGATATTTTTAGGTGGAGCAGGAAAATCCCGGTGTCAAGATGAGGCTGAGGGTTCCCTCTTTCTTATAGGATCATGGAATCCTAATTTAAATATTCTAAACAAATTATTTCGATGTTTTGTTTTTTCAGATCAACAAACTCACACTGGCCATATCTCAGCATGATACAGTAATAACAGTGAGAATTGAACCAGGAATCTGACTATATGCAAAACCTAAATCACCTAAAATACAACTGATTTGATCATTTGGGTCGCAAATATTTTAGTATTGAGTTTGATCTGGTTTCTGATGCTTCATGAAGGATTTTTTTCTGATTTAAGAGCCACAACAAGAGCTACAGCTTTTCCTCAGTGGTCAGTGCAGTTTTATTCCCTGATCAGTGTGTGTATTCAAGGTGACATACTCTTCCAGGCCAGGGGAGGTTCTTGTGCCAGATGCAGAGTGTGTAATTACGCAAAATGAAGTCTGTCAGACTGGGATGAGCCACTGTAAGCTCGTACCACGTTTAGTGACACTCAGCCCAGATCTGCTGAGGGATCCACTCCTGAATTACAATTTAGCAAGTATTCCTCTGATATTTATGCCTGACATTCATTCGTTCATTCATCCATTAATTTATCTTCTTCTATACCGGATTTTTCTTCTAAGCCTGGATTCGCTCCTAGGGCACTAGACTGGGTACAACCTAGAGAGAGGGTACAAACACGCACAAACACAATTACACACTATGGACAATTTGGAAACACTAATTAGCCTCATCTGCATGTCTTTGGCGTGTGAAATTACATGCATGAAGAACATGAAAACTCCGCGAACACAGCCCCGGGCGGGAATCGAACCCTCAGGATCCAGGAGGTGCGAGGCCACAGTGCTAACCACTCCAGAACCGTGCCGCCATCCATTAATTAATTCATTTATAAAAATATCTGTTTGTTGTTCGATCAGGTTCACTTGAGCTTTTTTTAGGATGGATTCTTTTCTTTAGTTTTCATTATCTTATTTTTTTTATTCTTCTTTATTTTCACACAAAGATAGATAGACTTCAGCATGAAAAAGCTATTTAGTGTTCCAGTGATCCTCATGGTCTTGATGAAAAGCAGCTTCCTTAATGAATTAAAAAAAGAGGACTTGCCTTAGGATTGTCCATTACAAAGGGAGCTCATTTTTAATTCATAATAACTATATATTCAGACAAAATAACCTTGGGTAGAGGGAGATGAAATGAGAAAAGGTGGTAGACACGGAGGAAAAAGTGAGATGGAAAGAATGAAAGAAGGCTCGCATTCAGCCTGTATCTGATCTGGCTTAATTAAATTTCTCACCCTAAAAATAATAGGCATTGATCTGCCTTCAGCCCTCTTCTTCTTATTCTGCGCGAGTGAGCCGTGGGAATTATCAACAAAGAACGACCTCTGACCAAAACTGAAATAGTTGCAATGCTTCAGCAGCTTCCCGGCCACAGCGGACGCATGACATAAGCCTTTTGTCATCCTGTGACATGCCACTACAAACCGCCACCCCTTTTTTCCCCACATTTTTGCTTAAAAGTGTCCGGGTTAAAATTTTACAGTAGGTGTGCTTATGGGAGTTTTGTCCTGTAAGCTTTTTTTTCTTTTCTCTTGCAGGAAGGGTTGTTTCGGTTGCAAGTACGTGTGCACTAAATGATCTCAGGAATGTTGAGCTCAACTCCTGGCGATCCTCGGTTTCTTGAGTTCAGAGCATGACGTGATTTAAAGCAGGAAAGACAGCGATGGCGCTGCAGCATGTCAGAGCTGTCATACCCTAAACCACACAGCGGTGTGCACGCCGCTGATATACAGCAGACTGTGCCATATTAAAAAGCCCTGTAATCTTTTAATGGACTCCAACAAATAAATTATAAGCACTAAGAATTTCTGTTAAAGAGGTCTTTCCATTTATGTTTTGTCAGTCGATGTCTGTCTCCCTCTCACTGACTTCTTGTTCTTTCCGTTACGTTTGCCTTTTGTCGTGCTCTGTTTTATCTTACTGTCAGCCACTAACGGAAGCAAGGAGGTAGGGTTTTGTTTAAAATTGCTTTCAACCCCTGTGACTCACCAACCCAGTCCCGGATGAGTTTTCACATCCTCCTTCTTTTTTTTTTTTTTCACCATCTCTCAAAAACAAATGCACACACACACACACACACACACACACGGAGTTACTCACTAACTCACCCTGAGTAACTCAGCCTGACTCACCTCCATCACGCCAGTGTGTGTCTGAGGGTTTTTTTGTTGTTTTTTTTTTCTTTTCTCCCAGAGCCCACCTATATCACCATGGCGCCCCCTGGCTGCACCTTGCTGGAGAACTGCACGCTGACGGAAAAGGATTGTGCGTTCGGCTTCCGGCTCGACTCGCACGGATGCCGCACCTGCAACTGCAAAACAAGTGAGCATTAAACAGAGCGTTGTCACTCTGGTCCTCATCCTCATTTCCAGAACAGGACAGCCAGCTGTCACCAAGCATTTAGCTGGAAGCTTTCCAGGCAAAATTGGATTCAAGAGACCAGTTTAGAGGAGAACACAGTACATGCTGCAGGAACAGCGCTGTGCTTAATATGCTAAAAGGGCGAGAGTGGATATATGAGGCTGAGGCATATCAAAGGGAAAAGGAGGGTAGTGCTCTTTCAGCTGATGAAGGAGAAGTGCAAAAGCCTTTGTTTGATGTTTGATGTTCTTTAGCCACGTCGAGGGCTATCTGAGCAGATATTAAGAAGAAACTGCTAGCGGGATGGCTATTCTTATTGCAGCTGTGACATTGTTTTTTAGGACAGGGATGACAAAGGCAAACTTAGGAGACTTGATGTAATGTCTCTCTTTAGGACTCTAAGACTTATTTAAACCAGGATCACTGCTAAGAGAGGAAGGATGACTGTGACAAGTGGGTCTAATGAGACTGTCAGTGGCAAAATGCAATTACCTCTATTAGACTTGTTGTCTTGCCAATGGACAAAATGCTAGAGTGTTTTAGAAAGTCGTTTGTTTTCAACAAAAGTAGAAATATTGAGATCTGGAGTTTTTTCACTACACCGTCTTGCTGCTGCGATTCATTTTCATAAAGCTAAAAACCTGCCTATCTGTGTGTCTGTGATTCATCCAATGAGAAAAAATGATCATATCATCTCTGATGTTCTTGTCTCTAGGAGAGGAACTGTGCAGTGCTCTGATCTCAGGCTGCAACTTGAAGTGCCCGCTCGGCTTCCAGATAGATGCCAACGGTTGCGCCACGTGTCAGTGCCGGCATCGCCACAAGAAGTGCAAACCGGCGGTCTGCGCCAAGGACTGCCCCTTCGGCTTCGTGTAAGACCGTGTAGATAGTGCTTACTTCTTGCTTCCCAAACTTTGCTTTCCACATTTCTGTCTTGTCATCAACTCAGTCAGTTTATTTCTAATATTCTAATTTAGGAGCCAATCTGTTCTCCTACTTTCCTCCGATTGCCACAGCTTCAGTTTCGAGCCCCTGTGTCGTTTACAGCTGCTTCCAGCGCTAGCTAATAGGCCTCCATGTGATTTAAAAAAATAATAATTCCCCCCCCCACGGATGCTCAGTTTGAATTTTGACTGACTAAATGTTCGCTCGGGTGTTCGGGCAGCTTGTTGGGTCCAGGCAGCTGCAGGTACACGACTGACAGCTCATTAGGCTCGGTTGAGATCAGCGCAGGCAATTGGTCCACTTAAAGGACAGTCTGGAATAGTGGAACTGAAGCCCTAATCCCCATGACAGCGAGTTCATGCTCCACTGCAAATAAACCTAGTGTGGGTACTGTGTGAGGGCACGCACCCATATCAGCTGTGGCAGGACATTTTAGAAAAGCTGGGGTTTTTTTCTGTATGGAGCAGTCCTACCGTTGTATTGGTTATATAACTGATGATTCTTTTGCCTCTTGTAACTTAACTACAGCTGATTAAAGATGAATTTGTCAGTACCATTTGTACAAGCAACACAAAGAATGACTGATCAACAGAAGTAAGTTTTCGTTTCTTTTTGTTTCCAACCCTTAATGTAGCGTTAAATTAACCTGACGTTTTATGTTTAAAAGTAAACTTGCATTGCTATTATACTTTTTTCTTGAAGCCATCATCCGCCTCAGAACACGACAGCTGATGTGCACACCATTTCATTTTGAATCCTTTATGAAAGTTATCGTACAGTGAGAAAAGACTCCTGATCTCACATCAGCAATCTTAGATGGCAAATACCGAGCGGTTTTATTGATTCATGTCATGACATGTTTCTTTAAATGATGTATTAGCAAGCACCCACCCAAAAGCCAGAGATTGCGAAGGAGGCCGGGTACCCTTTATAATCTCGCGCAGAATGAGAAAAAAAAAGAACACTCCTCCCCTGTTTATCCGAGCACCGTCGTCGGCACTCGGTTCAGCGTCCCTACAGGGTCACGTGAGCCAGCGTGCTCACATCAAAGATTCTAATTTTAGATATCTATTTATGCTCCTTCAAAGCGATGGCGGTTGTTCAGGCCTGCACAGCGCCAGGTGTGAATAATGCATGAAGAGACGTGCAATCTACCTGTTCTCTCACAATCTATTGCTATTCCGCAGCAGGAAAATCACACCCGATAGCTCCTTATCAGCAAACCAAATGCACGTTGCATATGGCTGGTCTTCATGGCTATTATTTCTGAGATAAGAGGAAGGATGGACAACTGAACAGTACGTACACGCTAAGAGCTGTTGTGCTTCTAGCCAATAGACTGACACCCGAGAGTATCAGCTGAAAAAAAAAAAGACGGCTAGGTGAAGTGTATGTCCCTTTGGTTAGTCAATTATAATGTGCCATCTGCTGACATGCCTCACTGAAAGGTCCAACCCTTCTCCTTTTCTTTCATTCTACCTCTCTCTGTCCTGCGTTAACTGATGACATTGGGCTTCATCTGCAGCACCTGGTGTGTTACGCATACACAATATGAATGCATCAGTATATACATAAGCAATGACAAAGTCTAACTTAAAGGTTATACCTAGCTTTTTATAATTCATAACTTGATCTTCACACTGATATATTTCTCAACAGCCACAAACTCCCTCTTTCTCTCTTTCTCTCTCCCTCTTTCTGTCTCTCTCTCTGTCAGATTCTGCATTCCTATGTTTGTATTGATGATGTGATATCAGTACGTTGATAAATAACAATACACTTCATGAAAAATGGCTGGTCAGTTCAACACCCACAGACTGTAATTGCTTACAGTAAAAGTTTGCTGAATGTGAAATAATTTTTCCGAAATCAATCACTATCTTGATGATACTGTACTTATCTGTTTTGCTGGTCTCCTTATTAACAAGTGTTCGTATGATACCGCTAAAAGAAATCGATTGATTTATTATTACACGACTAACCCACCCCCTATTACTAGATCATACTACAATATATCTACTCCCTCGTGGGAAAAAAACAGTACTACAGTATATCACTGTTCACTGTCTTACTGTACGATGGTACAGTATTGCACTGTTTTTTTAATTACTATTTTAATCCAATTCTTTTTATATAATGGAAACAGAAAAGCGGAAAATATCATTTAAATGTGCTAAAATGTTATGACATCAATGAGTTGTTTCTTTCCTTGTCGGTACAGACATATTCCAAGACTCAGATTGTGAAAAAGTGCCTCTGGGAGCATGAGGAATCGTTTTCACACATAAACTCGCCACCACATTGCATGCTGTAATCAAAGCTAAAGACTGTCAAATGAAGTATTCACAATAAACTTCACAAAATTCTGTCCCTAGCAAAGAAAAGAAAGGGCGGCACGGTGGCTTAGTGGTTAGGATTGCCGCCGTGCACCTTCAGCTCCTGGGTTCGATTCCCGCTCCTGCGTGCATGGAGTTTGCATGTTCTCCCTGTGCATGGTGGGTTTCCTCCGGGTACTCCGGTTTCCTCCCACAGTCCAAAGACATGCAGATTAGGTTAATTGGCTTTCCCAGATTGCCAGTAGATGGTTGTCTGATAAAGGAAATGGCAACCGACTCCAGTATCCTTGCCAAGAAATACCCTAGGAAGG
Organism: Clarias gariepinus; assembly: GCF_024256425.1. Lineage (NCBI taxonomy): Eukaryota > Metazoa > Chordata > Actinopteri > Siluriformes > Clariidae > Clarias > Clarias gariepinus. Next base: position 19,415,578 of record NC_071112.1, read on the forward strand.
CCTGGGGTGCTAATTTCATGAGGTCACGAAGAGTCGGATACGACTAAACAAGCGAAAAGACAGGATGACTATTTATACAGTGTATAAGTTTTTTTCTATATATAAATTGCCATTTTCTGCTCTTTCAGAATAATAAGGACAACAATGTCCCTCGGTATAAAAAGAAGACATATGGATTGATGTAGTGAATAAGAAAAGAGTCAAAAATCAAGCCTATATTTACCAGTACCCCTGATACCCTTTTCACTCTTGGCTTCTTGAGGAAACTTTAGACTTGTAGTGTACATAATAACTTTCAATGTTCTCAATATTTACATAGAGAATACGACTACACATTAATATGCATACCAAGAGGGCAATATTTTTAAATATGCCAGAGTTGACCTTTCGCTGAGCACTAATACAGGGGGGAAAATAAGACTACATATAATATATACCTCTATTACAGTATTTAATATCTTTAAAATAAATAGAAGTACATACATTTGGTGGATATGTATAGGCAAAAGTATGTGGACACCCATGTTTTGAACATCATCTTGCAAAACAATGTTGATTGTTAGAACTTCGTTTCCACTAGTGATTTGTGGACATTCAGCAATAAAACTGAAAGGGGGTTGCATTGCGCCGGCTGCGGAACGAGACGTCCTGGTGTTATTCCAGTTCATTCCAAAGCCTTTCAGAGTATTTAAGCTCAGGGTTGTGTGCAAACCATTGTCCTTTCGTGTTTTTCTGTTTTGCACACAAACTGAAATGTTCCAGTGGGAGGATACAGTGTTAGAGTAATGATTATACAGTATAATTATAACCTATTGAACAAAATGCAAATCTTTCCTTTTTCTCTCTCAAACAGTAAAAACAGGCATGGCTGCGATACATGCCGCTGTAAAAAATGTCCCGAACTTCCATGTGACAAGTCCTGTCCGGTGGGCTTCCAGCAGGATGAGCAGGGTTGTCTAATTTGCCAGTGCAGAGGTAAGCATCTGTTTGTTCACTCCATAGAGAATAAAACTAAGCATTAATCATTTCATTTATTCCAATTGCCACTTAAACTGCTTACTCTCAAGCAGACTCACACTGTTCAGTCTTTAGCACCTGCTGTGTCACACATACATTACACAGTACACATGCATCGGTATACAGTATGCATTAGTAATAATAATGTCTGCTTACATGATTTTTTAACTCATTTTTTAATTTGTAATGTTTTTTTTTTGCATTAATGGAACTAAATATTATTAATGCTTAGTTAATGGAATGGTTATTTTTTTAACAATCGGATGTATACACCATTTAGTACACACACTTCCCCAAAATTTACCACTAATCCTTAGACATCTTTTAAAATGGTTTATTTCAAAATGTCGATGAAGAAAATATGAAAAAAAAAAGTTCTAAATGAGCACAAATAAGAAAAAAAGATTCATAATGACTTAAAAAAAAAAGGTGACATTCTGCATGTGCCTTTGCACCTCCAAGGTTAAGGGTTTGAATCCCACCTTCATACCTGTTTATTCTTCCTGTGTTTGGTGTTTCTCCTTCGGTTACTCTGTGTTTCATCTTACAGTGCAAAGGCGGAGTAGGTTAATTGGCGTCACATGCCAAAATGCATGTAGTGTTTGAGTGTGTGTGCTTGTGCTCTATGATGTATAGGCTCCAAGCCCCTGCGACCCTGTACAGGATTAGCGGTATAGATAATGAGAATAAGTGAGTAAGTGTGTGTGTTTTTTTTCTTCTTAATCCGATAACACAGATTATAAAAGAACCTTGTTAAGTCCGAATCATGTTATCCTGAGAACAGCAGTGACTCTATTGTATCCTCACGTACTGCGATGGCATCTCTGTACACCTTTGATTGGTAAGACTGCAGCAGGCTGAGCCGTTGCTGAATGAATTCCACATTAGTGTTCGAGCAGACATCAGAGAAATATTCGACCTACTCACGCACACACACACACATACAGGGAGAGACCTCACTATTTTTTTTTGTTTACAAACCCACCTGTTGCTCATAAAGAGCTTCTTTCTTCCCCCCAGCCTCTGTACTGTCTTGCCTGTCTTGTGATGTGCCCCAAATAATACCTTGCTGCATGTGAAATATTCATGAGCAGCCCCAGCTGCAATCTGATTAGCAAGAAACATAGAATTTTTATTTTTTTAATCCAGTTTTCTTTCAAATTAAAAAAAGATTTCACCTCCACCTCATATCTCAGTGGTAGGATTTTAATCAAAGTGAGTTCTCTCAGTAGTAATGATTTGGACTCAGTTGGCCGTTGCTGCTGATTTCATGAAAAGTGTAGCTTCTGGCAGATAGAGTGAGGTTAGAGCGAGTGCAAGGGAACTGGGGACCGGAGTGTAAGACACTGCGCACTGAATTGTAGCCCACAGCCACTAGAGTGGGTAGGGAAGGCACCTCGCTGATTAGATAGGGTGGCACGAAATTAAATATAAATACTTCTGACAGAAAAATGTGTGTGTGTTTTTTCTTTTACAATGTGAAGGAATTTTTGGGATCTTCACGAACTGCTTTTACCGTGACCAGGTTGAACTGTAACTCCAAGAATTTTCGATTATGCTCCCTCCTGAATTCAGCTACACATCCGAATCACACTAATGAGTGACTCTTTAAATGTCCCTTAGGGGTTTAGCAGGTTTTTTATGTGTGTCTCCTTCTAGACCACGGTTCTTCTCCCCTTGGGCCCTCCAATAAGCTAGGCTCATGTCTCTCTATGGACGGTCGGAGACACGAGAACGGTCAAAGCTGGCACGACGGCTGCAGGGAGTGCTACTGCCATGATGGTAGAGAGATGTGCGCCCTGATCTCCTGCCCTGTGCCCAACTGTGACAACCCAAGCATACGCGCCAGCCAGTGCTGTCCTTCCTGTCCAGGTTTAACCAACATTTACTCTCTTTATATTACATTGATACAGTACTGTATGTCCTTATGTGTATACGATTTTACATGTCTCATGAGTGAGATCTGTGTCGTGCTAGTGATTATCATCTTTCAATGGTCTAATTGTTTAAAAAAAGGGACAAAAAAAAAAAAGGATTGACCCACAGCCTACTGAGTGGCACAATGGAGTGTCGTTTGCAATCAGCTTGAGTGTTAATGTTTCAACAATCAATTATGGGTAATTTGTTCAGGTATTACATGCTTTTTACAACAAAACAGACAGTGGTTGACAAAATAAGTCAACAATGTACATAAGTTGACATACTGTACCGCAAATGTATACCGATCATCCATGACATTAAAACTATTAAAGGTAAAAAACCATTTCAAAAATTTGATCCCGAATTTAAAAATGATCCCTTTCTCAACTGTGTTTAACTGATGGCACTTTGTTAGTAACTGAGTAACCCAGTGTAAATATCTACCTAATAACGGAAACTTCAAAGCACTTTTTGTTGTCTGCCAAATGCCTAAATGTAAATGCGGCCAGGATTGACTGGCGATCTGTACTGCCTTGGCATTTCTGTGGGATTGGCTAAGCCGGAGCGGCACGGTGGTGTAGTGGTTAGCACTGTCGCCTTGCACCTCCAGGGTCTGGGTTCAATTTCTGCCCAGGTTCGATTCCCGTCTCTGTGTGCATGAAGTGTGAATGTTCTCCCCGTGCTTGATAGATTTTCACCCAAAGACCTGCAGATTAGGCTGGTTGTTTAATTAGTTCCCGAATTGCCCGTAGTGTGTGTCCAGGATGTGCTCCGCCTTGTGTCCTAAGCCTCCTGAGATAGACTCCAGCCCCCCTGTGACCCTGAATACAGGATAAAGCAGTGTAGAGGATGAGTGAGTGAGTGGATAAGACAGGCTGGCCTTTGTTCTCCGCAGACATGGCTGAGCCATGGGTATCCATGATCCCATCACTAGATTACTGGTCTATAGTTGCTGATCAATTTTGTCCAATCATAGGGCTTTGGTGGTAATTTTATGGCTAATCAGTATATATAAAACAACAGAATTGTGTATATCATGTTTGACATTTTTGGCTTTATAAGCTACTTGGCATTCCAGATGTTTTTGCTTTGCATTGCATTCTTTATATACAGGTCTTAGGCAGTTCTCCAGTCTGGTGGAGACTAAGCTGTAAAGTCTTTCTACAAAACAGACAAACACGCACAATAGCACAAACCTAGTGGATTTCTCTCACTATTAATGACTTTTTCCCACAGGTATTGGATTACATTCAGCTGTAAGCTTGTACAATAGATGACACTGGAGGTGTTTGTAGTTATATCACAGAAATCTACTCATAAATCTAAATACAGTATTGTACTATACTGTGTCATATTTTTTCAGTTACTTGTTCACACTGCCTGTAGATATTTTCCATTTCAACAAGTATTTTGGTCTGTGACTGGGTGTCCGGAAAAAAAAAATCCTGTGAAATGTGCTTAAATATATTGTGTCTTGTCTAGATGAGTCTGGCTCTCACAGGCCGGAGCTGAGCGAGGCGTCTGTGTGTCTCGCCCCGGGTGGAGAGTACTTTGTGGAAGGAGAGACGTGGAACATTGACTCATGTACGCAGTGCACCTGCCACAGCGGCCGCGTGCTATGCGAGACCGAGGTGTGTCCTCCCCTGCTCTGCCAGAGCCCAGTCAGGACACAGGACTCCTGCTGCCCACACTGTCCAGGTGAGATTTCCCACAATCCCTGCTCTGTTTTATTATTAAAGCAGGCCAGGTTTTATATCAGTTTAGAGCCTCATGTATTTTTTAGAGGACCGAAATAAATATTGATACCACCTTGTACAGGGTCATTATATTTCCTCAACCGTTCAAAGGCTTGAGAGAACAAACACAAAATGCATTTTCGTTTGGTCAAACAGCAGCATTTTTTATTTAGGTGGCTTATTTATAGCTGCAGTATTGTCCCACATGATCTGAAGAAACGTTTGTGAAAAAGATCAGCGGGTATGATGCATAAGCGATGTACTTACGAAGACTAAGCGGAGGACTTGGTACACGGCAGGCTTACAGATGTTTCAGCATGGTGCAGTGATAATACAGCAGCCTGCTTAAGAGAATCTGGGAAGCGCACAAACAGATTAATTTCATCCAGTCCGGCCACTCTGTCCAACATCGTTTCCTGTGCCGAGATAAGCCGGTGATCTCCGGCTGGAACAGGAGTGTAAAGATCCGCAGGAAGGTTGATGCGCTCTCTGAGGGCTCATGAATATTGATTGGCTTGAATCAGACACACGGAGGCAGGTGGAGCATGAGCGACATGAGGGGACTGGATGATAAGGGGCCGTTACTTTGTTTAGGAAGCATGTTCACAATCAGGCTTGGAATAATCAGCATTCCGGCACGGGTTGCCTTTAGGGATACACTGTTAATCTTGTGTTACTTATCAGAAGGGAACTAATTAGCTGATGTTATGCCTTTTTTTGTGACTGATGGGTTAAATCGTATTCCGTTTGTTTTTCTAATAGTTTTATTTATTTATCTTTTTGAATTGTAATCCAAAGTATTAATAGTCTATTAAGTATGTAGGTCTTATTTCTATTAACGGAGACAATTGAATGCAGCATTTTCATGCACAATGTGGAAGAGAAGGCTATTGTTCTTTTTTTTCAAGAATATGCAAATACCATTTTGTTTTTTAATATAGCTGAGTAATTATGATAAATATTCATGAAATCTCTTTTGAGAACAGTTGTGATTATCATTTCAGCCGTTATCATTTGTCACATTTGTAGATCAAACTATAATTTAGTAAAGCACGTTTCCGTGTGGAAAAGGGAAAAAGCTTGTAATGTGTTGGTCATTACATGAACGTTTGTCTTTGTTGTGATACACACACACAAAAAAACAATTCTCAGCCCTCAACTGATGCTGTTTTTCCCCTCTGTGTCCTGGTGGTTTTCCTAATTACTTGCCGTAATCCAGTAAATGATCTTTCATAATCATAAGATATGAAAAAATAAGATAGGAACAGTGTTTCTTTACAGAGAGAGAGATAAGCTCTGTATCTACAAAGTGGCTGCAAAGGCTGATACAACATGCTTATCAGTAAACAGAGGCTTCTGGAATGAGCACATTTATAGGCTTTCTAAAGGTCACTCAATATGTGTATCATTCTGGCTATGGCCCAGTGGCTGATCTCCGTATAATTGTGTCATATTTCATATTTGTATAAAACCAAGTTATTTTGATTTATGCTTTATGCAGGACGAATAATTATCCTATAGGTCACTGATTTGTGCTTTTATAAACAATATGCTTTTACTACATTATCTACGGTATCGTTTTTCAGACGAGCCGCTTACTCCGCTGGCCCCCAGCAACAACAGCATGCCCAGCTACTGCCGCAATGAGGAAGGGGACATCTTCCTGGCAGCCGAGTCCTGGAAGCCCAACGTTTGCTCCAGCTGTGTGTGTGTGGATGGAGTCATCAGCTGTTTCTCAGAGTCCTGCCCTCCGGTCAACTGTGCCCGGCCTGTCCTGCGCAAGGGCCAGTGCTGCCCCTATTGCCTAGGTACTAATCAAATATCTTACACCAGATTGTTTTTCATGACTGTTTGTGAGTACACTGTACAGCTATAGAACTAATAGAGCTGTAGCTGCTTTGCTGTGAAGGCGGTTGGCTTCAGGCCTAACATCTGTTTCCTGCTGGTAGATGCCACACCGAGAGCTGTGTGCCACTTCAACGGGAAAACATACGTGGATGAGGAGCGCTGGGACATTGACAGCTGCACACATTGCTACTGCTTACAAGGACAGACTCTGTGCTCTACAGTCAGTTGCCCTGCCCTTCCCTGCCACCAGCCAATCACGGTGGAGGGCAGCTGCTGCCCCTTGTGCCCAGGTCAGCTACCTCATATTAAAAGCGTTGATATTTCAGACCAGCACGGTCCATCATATGCAGGTTTTTGATATTTACAAGTAGGTCGTGGGTTCACTTCCAACACTGCTAGAAT